>NW_020838097.1:0-14254 GCF_003676395.1 Aethalodelphis obliquidens | reverse complement strand
GTTCTTGTAGGTCCTTGTTAAATGTTTCTTGCATTTTCTCTATTCTATTTCCAAGATTTTGGATCGTCTTTACTATCATTATTCTGAATTCTTCTTCAGGTAGACTGCCTCTTTCTTCTTCATCTATTAGGTCTGGTGAGTTTTTATCTTGCTTCTTCAACTGCTGTGTTTTTTTCTGTCTTCTCATTTTGCTTATCTTAATGTGTTTGGGGTCTCCTTTTTGCAGGCTGCAGGTTTGTAGCTCCTGTTGTTTTTGGTGTCTGTCCCCAGTGGCTAAGGTTGGTTCAGTGGGTTGTGTACGCTTCCTGGTGGAGGGGACTAGTGCCTGTGTTCTGGTGGATGAGGCTGGATCTTGTCTTTTTTGTGGGGTAGTCCATGTCTGTTGGTGTGTTTTGGGGTGTCTATGGACTTATTATGATATTAGGCAGCCTCTCTGCTAATGCGTGGAGTTTGTGTTCCTGTCTTGCTAGTTGTTTGGCATAGGGTCCAGCACTGTAGCTTTCTGGTCGTTGAGTGAAGCTGGCTGCTGGTGTTGAGATGGAGATCTCTGGGAGATTTTCGCCATTTGATATTATGTGGAGCTGAGTGGTCTCTTGTGGACCAGTGTGCTGAAGTTGGCTCTCACACCTCAGAGGCACACATCTGACTCTGGTGCACCAAGAGCCTTTCATCCACTCGGCTCAGAATAAAAGGGAGAAAAAGTCAAAAGAAAGAATTAGTAGAAGTAGAAGTAGAAAGAAAGAAAGAAAGAAAGGAGGGAGGGAGGGAGAGATGCAGGGAGGGTGGAAGGAAGGAAATAAGGAGGGAAGGAAGGAAAAAAGAAAGAAAGAAGACAAAGTAAAATAAAATAAAGTAAGATAAAATAAAATAAAGTTATTAAAATAGAAAATAATTATTAAGAAAAAAAAAAAAGGACGGCTAGAACCCTAGGACAAATGGTGGAAGCAAAGCTATACAGAAAAAATCTCACACAGAAGCATACACATACACACACCAAAAAGAGGAAAAGGGGAAAAAATCATAAATCTTGCTCTCAAAGCCCATCTCCTCAATTTGGAATGATTTGTTGTCTAAAGGAGGGAAGGAAGGAAAGAAAGAAAGAAGATAAAGTAAAATAAAGTAAAATAAGATATAATAAACTTATTAAAATAAAAAATAATTATTAAAAAAATAATTATTAAAAAAAAACGGACGGATAGAACGGATAGACAAATGGTGGAAGCAAAGCTATACAGACAATATCTTACACAGAAACGTACACATACATACTCACAAAAAGAGGAAAAGGGGAAAAAATCATAAATCTTGCTCTCAAAGTCCACCTCCTCAATTTGGGATGATTCGTTGTCTATTCATGTATTCCACAGATGTAGCGTACATCAAGTTGATTGTGGAGCTTTAATCAGCTGCTTCTGAGGCTGCTGGGAGAGATTTCCCTTTCTCTTCTTTGTTCTCACAGCTCCCAGGGGCTCAGTTTTGGATTTGGCCCCACCCGTGCATGTAGGTCACCGGAGGGCACCTGTTCTTTGCTCACACAGGACAGGGATAAAGGAGCAGCTGCTTCGGGGACTCTGGCTCACTGAGGCCGGGGAGACGGAAGGGTACGGAGTGTGGGCCATGCCTGCAGCGGCAGAGGCCGGCATGATGTTGCACCAGCCTGAGACGCGCCATGTGTTCTCCCGGGGAAGTTGTCCCTGGAACCCTGGCAGTGGCGGGCTACACAGGCTCCCTGGAAGGGAGGTATGGAGAGTGACCTGTGCTCACACACAGGCTTCTTGGTGGCGGCAGCAGCAGCCTTAGTGTATCATACCCGTCTCTGGGGTCCGCGCTGTTAGCCGCGGCTCGCTCCCGTCTCTGGAGCTCCTTTTAGCAGCGCTCTTAATTCCCTCTCCTTGCGCACCAGGAAACAAAGAGGGAAGAAAAAGTCTCTTGCCTCTTCGGCAGGTCCAAACTTTTCCCCGAACTCCCTCCCTCTTAGCCGTGGTGCACTAACCCCCTGCAGGCTGTGTTCATGCCGCCAACACCTGTCCTCGCCCTGCGGTCCGACCGAAGCCCGAGCCTCAGCTCCCAGACCCGCCCACCCCGTCGGGTGAGCAGACAAGCCTCTCGGGCTGGTGAGTGCTGGTCGGCACCGATCCTCTGTGCGGGAATCTTTCCACTTTGCCCTCTGCACCCCTGTTGCTGCGCTCTCCTTCGCAGCTCCGAAGCTTTCCCCTTCCGCCACCCGCTGTCTCTGCCTGCGAAGGGGCTTGCTAGTGTGTGGAAACCTTTCCTCCTTCACAGCTTCCTCCCACTGGTGCAGGTCCCGTCCCTATCCTTTTGTCTCTGTTTATTCTTTTTTCTTTTGCCCTACCCAGGTACGTGGGGACTTTCTTGCCTTTTGGGAGGTCTGAGGTCTTCTGCCATCGTTCAGTAGGTGTTCTGTAGGAGTTGTTCCACGTTTAGATATATTTCTGGTGTGTCTGTGTGGAGGAAGGTGATCTCCGCTTCAAGGACTTTTTTAACTGACTACATGTTGAAATGGTAATGTTTTGGATATATTGGCCAAAATAAAATATATAGTTAAAGTTAATTTCACCTGTGTTTGCTTGCTACTAATTTTTTTAAAATTTACATGTGTCTCTTGCATTTTACTTCTACTTGACAATACTGAGTGAAAGATAGGATTTTCATTTTAGAAGTAGCCTACTGGCAAAAGTGTGAAGAATGGTTTGAAGGAAAACCAAGTGGGAAGTAGGAAAACCAGTTCCCAAACTATTATAACAATCCTAGGAGAAAAGACGAAAATGTATTAAGGGAAGCATTCTGGAGACAAAAATAAAAGGACAGATTTAATCTATGGGCTGTAGAGAATGAAGGATCAAGAAGGTAACTTTTAACTTTCTTATTTGGATGGTTGCGTTCTTGATGATTCCATTAATTTAGAGGATGACAACAGCAAGACTTAGTTCAGGTAAGAAGTTTAAGAAGAGATTATTAATTCTGTATAGAATATGTTGTGATGTTTGTGCAACCTGAAGTATACATTTTCAATAGACGAAAAGAAATATGTTTGAGTTCTGGGAAAATCTTTGGACTGGACATAGGGACGTGTAATTCATCAGTGCATGCATAGGAGGATGTCATTGCTACAAAACCATCCCTTCTGAAAAGAGATAGAACTGTGAGGAATACCAGGATTTATGGGGTGATAAAATGTTTGTCAAGAGATTAAGAAAAAGAATCCAGACGGGTTAAAAGTGAACCAGGAAATACTGTTTGAAAAGCCTAGCAAGTGGTATTCAAGAAGAGCAGTCAGCAGGCTGCAGAGATCTAATAACCTACGTGCTCATTGCATGGAGTTTAACAGCGCTTCATGGGAGATTTACATACATTTTGTTTATTATCACATTTAATTATCACAGCAACCCTATGAAGTAGGAACTATAATTATCCCCATGTTACACATGAGGAAAATGAGACATACAGGGAGGTTAAGTAACTTGCCTAAGATCACACAGAACATCAGTGGTAGACAGAATTCAAATCCAGGCCCTCTGGTACTCTTATTCGAAACCCCAGGTATACAGATATATATAGCCAGGTCACAATCCCTCCTAGAATACTAAGTGAGCTAAGGGAAGTTTTTATTATTAACAATAGGATAAAAGTAAGATAAAAGAGAAAAGTTTATTTCTTTTAAGCTGTTAGTTTTTGATCAGTTCTTTGGGGAATTGAGGGGTAGCTCAGGAGACAAGGTAAATGGGGATAACTTTTGCTTGATTGTTTTCACCACCTTTGCTAACTATTTTAAGGGCTTTTAGAATCAAACCACACGTGTTCCTGGCAGAGGCATTAGATGGTGTGGTCACCACTCGCATCCCATAACCCTTCACTACAGTATCAGCTGGAAGCAAGAACTGAAATAAGAAAGCCACAAGAGACTGGAGGATAGCTATCACTTTCAGCTTTAAGTAACTCTCCTCTTAGTCCCCTCTTGTCCTCATTCTTAATCCCATCTTTTATAAACCCTATGTAAAAGCTTCTTTAGACTTCAGGAAAGAGAAGAGATAAATTCTTTATGGGATCCCTTGAAGCCACAAAATTTGGTGCAGGCCTTGTTTCCATCCTGGCTCAGCAACTTCCATCAAGCACCCCTCAGTCTCTAAGAGAGCTGAGACATCTCCTGGTAGGAAAGGTTTCTTTTCTCTTCCCATGATCATCACAACAAAGGCTTTTTTCATTACCTTTTGAATTGCCCACTGGTCAGATTTAGTGATAGTCATAACAAAAGGCATTCTAATAATTATTATTTAAACAGCTCTGCTGAAGCCTTCCCCTGGCCCAAAACAAGTTTTCCACCTTTCCCATCCACTCAAAAATTATTTTGTTAGAGAGTTATTCATTTGAGTTACCAAGCATCTTATTTGCAACTGCAAACATCCTTGTGAATTTTGGAATTTGACTAGTTCCCCCTACACAGAGGAGGTCATTTGAAGAATGATAGTTTGAGGAAGGGATGAACAAAAAATTGGCAGTGTAACTTTGGAACTGTGTACCTAAGACTTGGTAGATACAGGAGAGGAGGACAGAAGAAAGTACTTCCACCTATATCTAGAAAGAAAAGCTCTAGAAGAGGGCAGAAAAGAAAAAACAGGAGAGTATGGATGATAAACCAAGGTCACTACTACACAATTTTCCATGAGTTCTGTTCTATCAGGAGGTTTTCCTCTAAGCATTGACTCCTCAAAACCCAGTTCTAATGGACCCCACTGAACTGAGTGGCTGGGAGTTGAATACTTTTAGAAGTGTCAAATGCCACAGGGCATAAGGGACCAGAAGTTACAGAACTGTGATATTTGGCTGTGACTAGAGGAAAAAATAAACAAAACAACCAAAACAAACAAACAAACAAAAATCTTCAATCTAGAAGTCTAGAATATTTATAGAAGGTATAATTTTATTTCAGGGAAATTGTACCTAAATTATTCCAAGGCTCTCTTCAAAGGGTTAAACACAGAACCTTGATAAGAAATAGAGGGTTTAAAACCCTTATTTAATAAAATTGCAGTCAAGTCAGAAGTGTGCCAAAATGTGGAAACAACTAATGAAATTATAAGGCTAACGGCCTGGTGATTCATAGATATGCTAATCATTCCTCCACTCCCTCAAACCCAGGACAATGAAAACCTGAGTATGAATTACAGTATTATGCCCACCTTTCTGTACTGCTGGACAACATTCTTAGGAGTAGGGCCCAGAAACATATAGAAATCAAGTACTCTTCCAATGGTCCATAATGTTATAGAAGGATATGGGCTTAGAGTGACATCTGAAGAATAAGCACAAATTAAATAATGTGCAGAGATTACTATTTTAATATTTCTACCATTTAGATATTACCTAGGTCAGTTATTAATTATATTAGACACTGTTGATAGCTCTGATAACATCTAAGTGTCTATGTGTTCACAGTTTTCACAAGAGTTCATCAAGTCAGTTACACATTGCATTTTTATACACATGGTGGGGGAATGTGGAGAGGGAGAGAGTTTAAGCCTGAAGCACACAATTAAGGAAACCTGCTACAGAAGTACATTTCAAATACTTCCAGACTAATTTAGTGAAGAAGAATACTAAGCATACTGGCATTGTTTAGAATACTAAGATGATATGGCAAACCCAGTGATACTGCATTACTGTGAAATTTCTAACATTGCCGGTTCAAAGGCTTCTGATTTCTTGAGTTATGTATCTTTAGTACTATGTGTCATAATATTATTTTGTAATATATTAGCATGACTGTATACGTTTCAGTAAAAAGTTTTCCATTTTGAAACAAAATATTAAATAGTAAACAATCTCTCACTCTATTTTAGTAAGGCAAAATTAGCATTTAAATTGTGCATTTGCTTCTTTATAATTTAACCAGACAATCACATTACCACCTTGGGTATTGAAACTCAAGAGGAGAACACCATAAGCATTAAAATCATTCTCTATGCACATTCTAAAAAGGATGAACTCCACAGAGACTGCTAAATGCTTGCAACAGCAAAATAAAATATTATGTTTTTTGTGGTTTATTATCATTTTATTATTCTATCTCAGTGAGATCCACTAGCAATTAATGACATGCCAAGAAAGAAAACATGTGTAATATATATTATGAGGGAAAAAGGCAAAATGGTAAAAACCTGGGGGATGTAAAATTTCAAACTCTCCTTTATAACCAATTAAGTATAAACCAAAATGATTTCTGAGAGTAAATTTATAGCACCTTATGGAAAATCACTCATTATTCATGGTATCTTTTTCTTTCAATAAGCAGATTTCTAGTATTAAGAATCTATGCTCACACATTACGACTGGCAATAATTCCTGGAAAACATGCCATATTTAACAAAATTTATGTCATGCTTAAAGGATGAATGCTCATGTTCACCAAATCCATAGACTGAAGTGGATGGGGTGGAGTTCATCTTTGCATAAAATGGTTAGAAAAAAAGTCAGGCCTCTGAGCTGTTTCCCTCTTGTGCCAGACAGAAAGCAGAAAGACAGTGACTATGTGGCATTTAACAAGAAACATTTTTATCTATTAAATTATGGTAAAAATTCCTGTAATATCAGCTTAAAAGGGGAACAAGAAAATAAAGGCATGGTGTGAACAGATCTGAAGGAACAGTGTGTGATTCATGTTTATTGAGTATTTGCTAAATGCTGGTCCCAGAAGGGGGTGTATCTACAGTATTTCATTTATTTCTCACAATAACCCTGTGGAAAGGCACTATTACTCCATTTTATAACTGAAGAAACTGAAGACTCAGAAGAGTAACGTTACATTACTTGCCTAAAATTACCCAAGTAATAGTACCAGGATTCAGTCAGTTTTGCCTGCTCAAACTGTTGTATAGCATTTCATCTGTTGAGATGGAAGTAGGTCTTTCTTGAAATAAAAGTCGTCTGTGTTCAAATAAATCTTGGGAAATGCTGGGTTACGCAAACCCAACTAGATTTCTTTTCTGTAGGACTTTTTCAGAGTTTTTAATAAGGAACAATGCATAATGAATCTGCAAGAGGTGACTACCTCATATGACATTTTTCAAAGGTAATTGACTATAGAAATCGTTTGTCCTAGAATGCATGTTTACATTGTGAAAACCAGGGTTAAATCCTCTAAGGGAAAGGAGAAAATGATGGTGGAGGTGGTGACAGTACAGCCATCACAGGTGGGAGAGCCCCCATGCTGCTTCTGGACCTGTAACCTGGTTGTATCCTCTACTGCTTTCCAGTCCCTGGCCCTATTATACAGGAGAGGCAGGTGCTCCTAGGCAGCCTGATAGAAGACAGTTTCTTAAACACTAGAGGAGATGCTGCTAAGTAGCAGCACTTAATACATTCAGGGGAAATTGTTGCTCTTTTGTGTTTCTCCCTTCCCCTCCTTCTCCCAACCCCCTCTCATTCAAGGATCATTTTCTGAGTGCCCAGCACTTTCCTGGAGGAATACATAGAGGAATAAGAGGCAGGAACAACTATGTAATTACAACACAATGGGATATGTGGAGATAAACAAGTACACTCTGATATAAGAGCAGAACAGGGGCATAGCCTGAGAAGGTTGAAGATCAGGGGAAACTATTATGAGCAGATAAGGTACTGTATATGAAAAGTAACGGTATGTATCAACTCTGTTACCTGTAGGAAAAACCTTTTATCTTTTTCTTGTGTTTTAGTTGAACCAGTTTTTCAGATCTTAATAAACAAGAGAACACGTTTAATTTTTGAAGTCATCAGAAGCCTCATAACAAGATTACTTTCTTTTTTATTTCCTCTCACAAGTATCAAATTCTCAACATATAAGTTCCTGAAAGCTCATTAAAAGTTTCACTGGTCTCAAATACCTGAAATAAAGACCAAAATGCTACCACAGTGCTTTCTGATCAATTGATAATATCAGTAGTAATCTTTTGCTTCAAAGACTGTATAAAAATATTGAGAGGAAAAATGTGTTCTTATTTTGACTATTAAGCCTCTGCCTCAAAGACTGTATAAGAATATGAATAGTACTTAAGATATTACCTAGAGTTTGAGCTCCAAGGAAAGGCTTATGGAAGGATTATATTTAAAATGTTAAAAATTAGCTCAGCACATGCTGACCAATCAGAATCCATGTAAGACATAGGGACCTGAAAACCCCATAGATGACAGGTATTAGCCATTTTCTAGAACTTAGGGTGGTGTGAGGGGTCCTGGTAGAAGTATTAAGGAGGACAAGAGAACGGCAGGAGGGATGAAGGCCAAGCTCAGGGAACAGCCATTAACTAACTACTATGGAAGGTTTTCAAGATAACAGCAGCTATGACCATAATGGTGCCCATCTCTAAGGAACAGTCATCATTCCTTAGAGGTAAGGACTTATTTTCTAGCTCAATTTGCCTAAAACTCAAAGGTAACTTTATCTCTCAGAAAATGTCATATAAGAAAATGCTTTGACTTCAACTTTTCTATGTAAAAAATGGTATCAATTAAGCTAGTATAATTAAGGTAATATACTATCAATGTTCTTTAAAAACAGTCTATACTACTGTCTATAGAAGAATCTGATTTTCTTGGATTTATATGTCATTTATTTATATAAGGCAAGAAGAACCAAGGGCAACCTGTTATAGGTCTCATTTGTTCTAACCAAGAGCCTAAGATGCAATCTCCTAAATAAGATATTCTATTACATTCTATCAAATGCACACTTATGGCTCTCTTTTCCCTAGCAAAAAAATATAATCTAATCATTACCCATAAAATTCACATGTCACTTGTTTTGAAACAACTGAGTTGCCATAAGTTTGTGGCATTATGGTGAGTTGTTATTACTAGTTCACTAGGACTGGAATAATTGATTTAAGAGGCATAAGTTATGTCAGTCCTCTCTTTTCTGCTTCTTGTTATGACTCCCAATGTTTCAAAAGGGTTAGTTAGCACCATGACAGAGGGTCCACAGTCTCTTGATATTTTCATAAGCCATATTAACAAGTATTCTTTCCTATATCTCATTCCCCTTCAAAAACACGTTCATTATATTTATATTTATTAAATAAGTCAAAGGGAAGGAAAATGTCCCGAATAAAGGAGTAAATTGCATTGTTTATTTATCAATTACCTATACTAAACACTAAAAATAGAAACTTAATCAGTCCACAAACTAGACTCTAGTAAGTAAAACCAAAAAAATAGTATTATGTCAACAACGTTGACTGCATTTAAAATAAAAATTATATTCAAATACATCATTGTCATTATTCAAATGAACATACATTTTTCATAACTTTTTTTTTTCAGGTACTATTAGAATTTATTGAAGGGCTTCCTAATCTAGGGTTTGTGAACTTGCATGGGAATAAATTACATCTTTATTTTCACTAATCTCTAACATGAATCTCTAACACTAATCTCTAACTGAAACTTTGCATGTTTTCCAATTGTAATGTAAGCAACAAATCACAGTAACATTATCATGTCCTTGACTTTGTCGCCAATACAAATCATGGATTTTTCACATCATGCTGGAGTTGTTATAGACATTTCAAAATATCTTTCACGTTCAAAACTACTTCAAAATTATTGTACTTATAAGACCTGCTGCTAGATCTTATTATTTAATGCATTACTAAAGAAGCACCTATATTACCATATTGCAGGTTTAAAAATATTCTAATAGCTTTATTTTAATATAACCAACCTCCCTTGCAATCTGACATATTTCATTTGATGCATTTAAAAATACTACTCTGAGAAGAGTCCTGTAGGTGTCACCAGTTTGCCAAAGGGGCTCATGTACAGAAATCCATGCCTGTCATGATGGTAGCAGCTCCTCAGAAGCCTCAGGGGCCAGAGCTCTGCCCAGAACTCCCTTTGTCCAGACAGATCTCTTGAGGGGCAAAAGAACCCTCACCTCAACTTTGGGTTCTTGTCTTCTCTTCACTCAGACTAAGCTGACACTAGTGAAGCTTTCCTTTTGACTGACAGTTTGTTTTGTTTTTTCTGTTTTGTGGGATTTTTTTGTTTGTTTTTTTAATTTATTTTTTATACAGCGGGTTCTGATTAGTTATCTATTTTACACACATTAGTGTATATATGTCAATCGCAATCTCCCGGTTCATGCCACCACCACCCGCCCCCCACTTTCCTTCATTACATTTTAACATAAAATTTTCCCTTCCATTTGAGCCACTATCTCCTCCCCTTCAGTGTGCATTGTGCATCTGCATTATACATTAACTAAATCCCCTTAGAAGACACAGGAATGCCTACTCACAAACAAAAAAGCAATTTCATGTTGGTGCCAGCAAGTTAACTCCTTAGGAGGTAACATTCCTTTCCCTATGTTGTAAGGGGTCACAATGACCGACTATTTGTCTTGTTGGACCATGTAAACTGTTAATATGTTACTTCGATGTAGAGCCCTTTGTTTCAAAAACTTATATAACTGCCTTGAACTCTAACAGGCAGAACAGTCCTCAGAGCTTTCTGAAAGGCTCTCAGGCTATCTCCCAAGTTATAATCCTCAGGTTGGCTCAGATAAAATTTTCCATTTCTTTCTTAGATTGGCTATTGATTTTTTTTTTTTTGGTCAATATTTACATGGAATAGATGGCAGGATATCAAAGATACACACCAGAGGACAGCTGGAGTCTACCCCAAACTGGCCCTCGGTACCAGCATGAGCCCTTTGAGCCCACCGGCTTCTCAGTGCTCCTCAGGTGTTCCAGTGAGTTTTCTAGATATTTGGATCTCATTGTTTAAGTGATATCCTAAGACAATCTTATTTGAGCACTTCCTAGAAAGGGACCTAGGGGAATCTGGGTGGGAGGCCCAGGGAAACATAGCTGGCTGTTTTTGGTTAAATTTGGATTAATTTGAAAAAAAAAAAGTTGATGTATGGTCTGACCAAACTATTTGCTAGTGAAATGAGAGGCTGAATTATTCAGCTCTGAAGAACAAAGGACACTTGCTCCTTCAAGCCACAAATTATCCTCAGGGGCTGAGGACCTAGCAGAAGTATCTGAGGACTAACCCCACTACAACCATTATGTAAGTACTGCTCTTCCAGAGAGCATGACAGAGACTGATCATCTTGTATCCCAGCACCCACAGGGGTTTTAGACTGTTGTAGGGAGAAATGAGACACATAAAAGAGTTGAACTGACCCAAGGGTAACTCCTTGGGGAGGTAGACTTGGAAGCAGCCCACATCCCATTCACCACACTGTCCTCAGAAAGTCGTTCATATCATGTCTGAATTAGGCTACCAAATTAATAATGGGAAATTGTGCCTCAAAGGCCAAACAGCTCACTGATTTAAAGCCACATATGAGAATATCAGCTGAGTTTATCCATAACACATACGGAATTTATACTTGATAGTGTTCACTTTGTTGGGAACTGAAGGAAGACTCATCCTGAAAATGGCCAAGATGGAGTTCTTTTGACAATCCAACTCTAGTGTTTCATGCAGTTAGAGAAAGCCAGCTGGAAAAACACATCTTTTCAGAATTCTGACCTTGAGGGAATAAGCCCTTCTAGGAAAACAACTTGCTCTTCTCTCCCTGTGCCTTGAGATGTAAATGTTCTACCAGGGCTTTCAGGAGCTCCTATGTTATCTAGAACACCTCCAATTCTTGAGACTGGAAAAAAAAAGAAGAAAAAAGGATTTTTTAACTTACACAGGAAAATTATGATATCACTGTTATATATATACACCTGTGTCATCTATATATATATATAGATAGATAGATAGATAGATAGATAGATAGATATGCCACTATACATTATACATACGTCCTTACCTCAGGATGGTGCTATCAAAATTAATTTATAAATAAATTCTAGGAGAGAGTGGGAAGATGACGGAAGAGTAAGATGTGGAGATCACCTTCCTCCCCACAGATACATCAGAAGTGCATCTACACGTGGAACAACTCCTACAGAACACCTACTGAACGCTGGCAGAAGACCTCAGACCTCCCAAAAGGCAAGAAATTTCCCACGTACCTGGGTACAGCAAAAGAAAAAAGAATAAACAGAGACAAAAGAATAGGGATGGAACCTGCACCAGTGGGAGGGAGCTGTGAAGGAGGAAAGGTTTCCACACACTAGGAAGCCCCTTCGTGGACGGAGACTGCAGGTGGCGGAGGGGGGAAGCTTCGGAGCCATGGAGGGGAGCACAAAAACAGGGGTGTGGAGGGTAAAGTGGAGAGATTCCCGCACAGAGGATCAGTGCCGACCGGCACTCACCAGCCTGAGAGGCTTGTCTGCTCACCCGCCAGGGTGGGCGGGGCTGGTAGCTGAGGCTCAGGCTTCATTGAAGCACAGGGCGAGGACAGGTGTTGGCGGCATGAACACAGCCTGCAGGGGTTAGTGCACCACGGCTATCAGGAAGGGAGTCCGGGGAAAAGTCTGGACCGGCCGAAGAGGCAAGAGACTTTTTCTTCCCTCTTTGTTTCCTGGTGCGTGAGGAAAGGGAATTAAGAGCGCTGCTTAGGGCTTCCCTGGTGGCGCAGTGGTTGAGAATCCGCCTGCCGATGCAGGGGACATGGGTTCGAGCCTCGGTCCGGGAGGATCCCACGTGCCACGGAGCGGCTGGGCCCATGGGCCATGGCCGCTGAGCCTGCATGTCTGGAGCCTGTGCTCCGCAATGGGAGAGGCCACAATGGTGAGAGGCCCGCGTACCGCAAAAAAAAAGAGCGCTGCTTAAAGGAGCTCCAGAGACGGGCGCAAGCTGCAGCTAACAGCGCGGACCCCAGAAACGGGCATGAGACACTAAGGCTGCTGCTGACTCTACCAAGAAGGCTGTGTGTGAGCACAGGTCACTCTCCATACCTCCCTTCTGGGGAGCCTGTGCAGCCCACCACTGCCAGGGTTCTGGGTTCCAGTGACAACATCCCTGGGAAAACGCACGGCACACCTCAGGCTGGTGCAACGTCACACCAGCCTCTGCCACTGCAGGCTCGCCCCGCACACCGTACCCTTCCCTCTCCCCAGCCTGAGTGAGCCGGAGCCCCGAAATCAGCGGCTTCTTTAACCCCGTCCTGTCTGAGCGAAGAACAGATGCCCTCCGGCGACCTACATGCAGAGGCCGGGCCAAATCCAAAGCTGAGCCCCAGGAGCTGTGAGAACAAAGAAGAGAAAGGGAAATCTCTCCCAGCAGCCTCAGGAGCAGCGGATTAAATCTCCACAATCAACTTGATGTACCCTGCATCTGTGGAATACATGAATAGACAACGAATCATCCCAAATTGAGGAGGTGGACTTTGAGAGCAAGATTTAAGATTTTTTCCCCTTTTACTCTTTTTGTGAGTGTGTATGTGTATGCTTCTGTGAGAGACTTTGTCTGTATAGCTTTACTTTCACAATTTGCCCTAGAGTTCTATCCTTCTGGTTTTTTGTTGGTTTGTTTGTTTTTTTACTTAAAATTTTTTTTTCTTAATAATTACTTTTTATTTTAATAACTTTATTTTCTTTTATCTTACTTTGTTTTACTTTCTTTTATCCTCTTTCTTTCTTTCTTTCTACTTTTTCTCCCTTTTATTCTGAGCCGAGTGGATGAGAAAGGCTCTTGGTGCGCCAGCCAGGAGTCAGTGCTGTGGCTCTGAGGTGGGAGAGTCAACTTCAGGACACTGGTCCACAAGAGACCTCCCAACTCCACATAATATCAAATGGCAAAAATCTCCCAGAGATCTCCATCTCAACACCAGCAGCCAGCTTCACTCAACGACCAGCAAGCTACAGTGCTGGACCCTATGCCAAACAACTAGCAAGACAGGAACACAACCCCACCCATTAGTAGAGAGCCTGCCTAAAATCATAATAAGTCCACAGACACCCCAAAACACACCACCAGACATGGACCTGCCCACCAGAAAGAAAAGATCCAGCCTCATCCACCAGAACACAGGCACTAGTCCCTTCCACCAGGAAGCCAACACAAACCACTGAACCAACTTTAGCCACTGGGGACAGACAACAAAAACAACGGGAACTACGAACCTGAAGCCTGCAAGAAGGGGACCCCAAACACAGTAAGATAAGCAAAGTAAGAAGACAGAAAAACACACAGCAGTTGAAGAAGCAAGATAAAAACCCACCAGACCTAACAAATGAAGAGGAAAGAGGCAGTCTATCTGAAAAAGAATTCAGAATAATGAGAGTAAAGACGATCCAAAATCTTGGAATTAGAATAGAGAAAATGCAAGAAACATTTAACAAGGACCTACAAGAAC
>NW_020838096.1:72738-158483 GCF_003676395.1 Aethalodelphis obliquidens | reverse complement strand
ACATGTAAGCAATATCATATGATATTTGTCTTTCTCTGTCTGACTTAGTTCACTCAGTATGATAATCTCCAGGTCCATCCATGTTGCTGCAAATGGCATTATTTCATTCTTTTTAATGGCTGAGTAATATTCCATTGTAGATATGTATATATGAGGAGTACAGGGTGGCAGTGCCGACCTTCTGTGCAGGTTACTCTCTGTTTTGCCTTCTGCAAACCAGTTGCTGTACTCTCCTCCTAGGCTCTGAAGCTCCCTCTCTGTCTAGGCTGATCTCCCTGCTGGTGAGGAGACTTCCCAGAGTGCAGGAACCTTTCTTCCTTCACAGGTCCCTCCCTGGGGCACAGGGCCTGTCCCAATTCCTTTATTTTTCTTTTTCCTTTGTCCTACCCAGTTACGTGGAGGTTTTCTTGCCCTTTCAGAAGTCTGAGGTCTTCTATTGGCGTTCAGTAGATGTTCTGTGTGAATCGTTCTACTTGTAGATGTATTTTTAATGTTTTTGTAGGAGAAGGTGAGTTCCATATCCTACTCCTCCACCATCTTGATCCCCTTCAGCATTAATGTTTTAAATGTCTGGTAAAATTCAACTGTGATGCCATCTCGTCCTGGGCTTTTCTTCTTTGGGAGATTTTTGATTACTGATCCAGTCTCCTTACTAGTAATTGGATTGTTCAGTTTCTATTTTCTTCCTGATTCAGTCATGGTTGATTTTATTTTTCCAAGAATTTTTCCATTTCTTCTAGGTTGTCCTCTTTGTTGGCATATAGTTACAGTAGCTTCTTATGATTCTTTGTATTTCTGTGGTATCTGTTGTAATGTCTCCATTTTCATTTATAATTTTGTTGATTTGGATCTTCTCTGTCTTTTCCTTGTTTAGCTAAAGGTATGCCAATTTTGTTTATACTTTCAAAAAAACTACTCTTAGTTTGCTTAATTGTTTTCCTGTTCTCAGTTTCATTTATTTCTGCTCTAATATAATTTTCCATTGTCTGCAAACTTTGGGCATAGCTTTCTTCTTTTTCTAGTTCCTTAAGGCATAGAGCTAGGTTGTTTATTTGAAATTTTTCTAGTTTCTTTTTTTTTCTAGTTTCTTAATGTAGGTCTTTATTGCTATGAACATCCTCTTAGAACTGCTTTTGCTATATCCCACAAATTTTGATAGGCTGTGTTTCCATTTTCATTTGCCTCAAGTTACTTTTTATTTCCTCTGCAATTTCTTTGATACATTGCATGTTCAGGAAAGTGTTTTTAAACTTCCATGTATTTGTGAATTTTCCAGTTTTCCTCCTGTTATTAATTTCTAGTTTCATACAGTTGTGGTCAGAGAAGATATTTGGTATGATTTCAATCTTCTTGAATTTTCTAAGACTGGCTAAACATATGGTGTGTCCTAGAAAATGTTCCATGCATGCTTGAGAAGAATGTGTATTCTGCTGTTGTCAGATAGAATGTTCTGTTTTTATCTGTTAGGTTCATTTGCTGTATGTTGTTCTCATCCACTGGTTCCTTATTGATTGTCTGTTTGGACGATCTATCCATTGTTGAGAGTGGGTAATTAAAGTCGCAATTATTATATTGTTTTTTATTTCTTCTTTAAACTCTGTTAGTTCTTGCTTTATATACTTGGGTACACCAATGTTGGATGTATAAATATTGAAAATTGTTATATGTTCTTTGTCTCTTTTTACCATTTTTAGTGTAAAGTCAATTAGGTATTCCTGCTTTTTCTGGATACCATTTGCTGAAATATCTTCTTCTATCCCTTAACTCTTAGTATGTTTGTAATGCTAAAGTGAGTCTCTTGTAAGCAGCATATCACTGGATCTTGTTTTGCTTTTTATCGTTCTACGTATTTTTTTTAAATTTTAACATCTTTATTAGAGTATAATTGCTTTACAATGGTGTGTCAGTTTCTACTTTATAAAAAAGTGAATCAGTTATACATATACATATGTGCCTATATCTCTTCCCTCTTGCATCTCCCTCCCTCCCACCCTCCCTATCCCACCCCTCTAGGTGGTCACAAAGCACTGAGCTGATCTCCCTGTGCTATGCGGCCACTTCCCACTAGCTACCTATTTCATGTTTGGTAGTGTGTATATGTCCATGCCCCTCTCTCACTTTGTCCCAGCTTACCCTTCCCCATTGCCGTATCCTCAAGTCCATTCTTTAGTAGGTCTGCATCTTTATTCCCGTCTTGCCCCTACATTCTTCTGACCATTTTCTTTTTTTTTAATTCCATATATATGTGTTATCATATGGTATTTGTTTTTATTTTTTGACTTATTTTACTCTGTATGACAGTCCATAGGTCCATCCACCTCACTACAAATAACTCAGTTTTGTTCCTTTTTATGGCCGAGTAATATTCCATTGTATATATGTGCCACATCTTCTTTATCCATTTATCTGTCAGTGGACACTTAGGTTGCTTCCATGTCCTAGCTATTGTAAATAGAGCTGCAATGAACATTTTGGTACATGACTTTTTTAATTATGGTTTTCTAAGGGTATATGCCCAGTAGTGGGATTGCTGGCTCATATGGTAGTTCTATTTTTAGTTTTTTAAGGAACCTCCATACTGTTCTCTATAGTGGCTGTATCAGTTTACATTCCCACCAACAGTGCAAGAGGGTTCCCTTTTCTACACACCCTCTCCAGCATTTATTGTTTGTAGATTTTTTGATGATGGCCATTCTGACTGGTATGAGATAATATCTCATTGTAGTTTTGAGTTGCATTTCTCTAATGATTAATGATGTTGAGCATTCTTTCATGTGTTTGCTGGCATACTGTATATCTTCTTTGGAGAAATGTCTATTTAGGTCTTCTGCCCATTTTTGGATTGGGTTGTTTGTTTTTTTGATATTGAGCTGCATGAGCTGCTTATAAATTTTGGAGATTAATGCTTTGTCAGTTGCTTCATTTGCAAATATTTTCTCCCATTCTGAGGGTTGTCTTTTGGTCTTCTTTATGGTTTCCTTTGCTGTGCAAAAGCTTTTAAGTTTCATTAGGTCCCATTTGTTTATTTTTGTTTTTATTTCCATTCCTCTAGGAGGTGGGTCAAAAAGGATCTTGCGGTGATGTATGTCATAGAGTGTTCTGCCTATGTTTCTTCTAACAGTTCGATAGTGTCTGGCCTTACATTTAGGTCTTGAATCTATTCTGAGTTTATTTTTGTGTATGGTGTTAGGCAGTGTTCTAATTTCATTCTTTTACATGTAGCTGTCCAGTTTTCCCAGCACCACTTATTGAAGAGGCTGTCTTTCCTCCACTGTATATTCTTGCCTCCTTTTTCAAAGACAAGGTGACCATATGTGTATGGGTTTATCTCTGGGCTTTCTATCCTGTTCCATTGATCTATATTTCTGTTTTTGTGCCAGTATCATACTGCCTTGATTACTGTACCTTTGTAGTATAGTCTGAAGTCAGGGAGCCTGATTAGTCCAGCTCCGTTTTTCTTTCTCAAGATTGCTTTGCCAATTTGGGGTCCTTTGTGTTTCCACACAAATTGTGAAAATTTTTTTTCTAGTTCTCTGAAAAATGCCAGTGGTAGTTTGATAGGGATTGCATTGAATCTGTAGATTGCTTTGGGTAATAGAGTCATTTTCACAATGTTGATTCTTCCAATCGAAGAACATGGTATATCTCTCCATCTATTTGTATCATCTTTAATTTCCTTCATCAGTGTCTTATAATTTTCTGCATACAGATCTTTTGTCTTCTTAGGTAGGTTTATCCCTAGATATTTTATTCTTTTTTTTGCAGTGGTAAATGGGAGTGTTTTCTTAATTTCTCTTTCAGATTTTTCATCATTAGTGTATAGGAGTGCCAGAGATTTCTGTGCATTAATTTTGTATCCTGCTACTTTACCAAATTCATTGATTAGCTCTAGTAGTTTTCTGGTAGCATCTTTAGGATTCTCTATGCATAGTATCATGTCATCTGCAAACAGTGACAGCTTTACTTCTTTTCCAATTTGGATTCTTTTTATTTCTTTTTCTTCTCTGATTCCTGTGGCTGAAACTTCCAAAACTATGTTGAATAAGAGTGGTGAGAGTGGGCAACCTTGTCTTCTTCCTGATCTTAGTGGAAATGGTTTCAGTTTTTCACCATTGAGGACGATGTTGGCTGTGGGTTTATATGGCCTTTATTATGTTGAGGGAAGTTCCCTCTGTGCCTACCTTCTGGAGGGTTTTTATCGTAAATGGGTGTTAAATTTTGTCAAAAGCTTTCTCTGCATCTATTGAGATGACCATATGGTTTTCTCCTTCAATTTGTTAGTATGGTTTATCACATTGATTGATTTGCGTATATTGAAGTATCCTTGCATTTCTGGGATAAATCCCACTTGATCATGGTGTATGATCCTTTTAATGTGCTGTTGGATTCTGTTTGCTAGTATTTTGTTGAGGATTTTTGCATCTATGTTCATCAGTGATATTGGCGTGTAGTTTTCTTTGTTTGTGACATCTTTTTCTGGTTTTGGTATCAGGGTGATGTTGGCCTTGTCGAATGAGTTTGGGAGTGTTCCTCCCTCTGCTATATTTTGGAAGAGTTTGAGAAAGGTAGGTGTTAGCTCTTCTCTAAATGTTTGATAGAACTCGCCTGTGAAGTCTTCTGGTCCTGGGCTTTTGTTTGTTGGAAGATTTTTAATCACAGTTTCAATGTCAGCGCTTGTGATTGCTCTGTTCATATTTTCGCTTTCTTCCTGGTTCAGTCTCGGAAGGTTGTGCATGTCTAAGAATTTGTCCACTTCTTTCAGGTTGTCCATTTTATTGGCATAGAGTTACTTGTAGTAATCTCTCATGATCTTTTGTATTTCTGCAGTGTCAGTTGTTACTTCTCCTTTTTCATTTCTAATTCTATTGATTTGAGTCTTCTCCCTTTTTTTCTTCATAAGTCTGGCTAATGGTTTATCAATTTTGTTTATCTTCTCGAAGAACCAGCTTTTAATTTAATTGATCTTTGCTATCGTTCCTTCATTTCTTTTTCATTTATTTCTGATCTGATCTTTATGATTTCTTTCCTTCTGCTAACTTTGGGGTTTTTTTTGTTCTTTCTCTAATTGCTTTAGGTGTAAGGTTAGTTTGTTCATTTTAGATGCTTCTTCTTAAGGTAGGCTTGTATAGGTATAAACTTCCCTCTTAGAAATGCTTTTGCTGCATCCCATAGGTTTTGGGTCATTGTGTTTTCATGGTCATTTGTTTCTTGGTTTTTTTTGTTGTTGTTGTTTTGTGTGGTATGCGGGCCTCTCACTGTTGCCTCTCCTGTTGTGGAGCACAGGCTCTGGACACGCAGGCTCAGCAGCCATGGCTCACAGGCCCAGCCACTCCGCGGCATGTGGATCCTCCCCGACCAGGGCACAAACCCATGTCCCCTGCAACGGCAGGCCGACTCTCAACCACTGTGCCACCAGGGAAGCCCTGTTTCTAGGTATTTTTTGATTTCCTCTTTAATTTCTTCAGTGATCTCTTGGTTATTAAGTAGTGTGTTGTTTAGCCCCCATGTGTTTGTATTTCTTACAGATTTTTCCTGTAATTGATATCTAGTCTCATAGTGTTGTGGTCGGAAAAGATACTTGATACAATTTCAATTTTCTTAATTTTACCAAGGCTTGATTTGTGACCCAAGATATGATCTATCCTGGAGAATGTTCCATGAACTTTTGAGAAGAAAGTGTATTCTGTTATTTTTGCATGGAATGGCCTATAAATATCAATTAAGTCCATCTTGTTTAATGTATCATTTAAAGCTTGTGTTTCCGTATTTATTTACATTTTGGATGGTCTGTCCATTGGTGAAAGTGGGGTGTTAAAGTCCCCTGCTATGATTGTGTTACTGTCGATTTTCCCTTTTATGGCTGTTAGTAGTTGCTTTATATATTGAGGTGCTCCTATGTTGGGTGCATAAATATTTACAATTGTTATATCTTCTTTTTGGATAGATCTCTTGATCATTATGTAGTGTCCTTCTTTGACTCTTGTAATAGTCTTTATTTTAAAGTCTATTTTGTCTGATATGAGTATTGCTACTCCAGCTTTCTTTGATTTCCATTTGCATGGAATATCTTTTTCCATCCCCTCACTTTCAGTCTGTATGTGTCTCTAGGCCTGAAGTGGGTCTCTTGTGGACAGCATATATATGGGTCTTATTTTTGTATCCATTCAGCCAGTCTGTGTCTTTTGGTTGGAGCATTTAATCCATTATCAATATGTATGTTCCTATTCCCATTTTCTTAATTGTTTTGGGTTTGTTATTTAGGTCTTTTCCTTCTCTTGTGTTTCTTGCCTAGAGAAGTTCCTTTAGCATTTGAGGTAAAGCTGGTTTGGTGGTGCTGAACTCTCTCAGCTTTTGCTTGTCTGTAAAGGTTTTAATCTCTCCATCAAATATGAATGAGATCCTTGGTGGGTAGAGTAATCTTGGTTGTAGGTTTTTCTCTTTCATCACTTTAAATATGTCCTGACACTCCCTTCTAGCTTGCAGAGTTTCTTCTGAAAGATCAGCTGTTAACCTTATGGGGATTCCGTTTTGTGTTACTTGTTGTTTTTCCCTTACTGCTTTTAATATTGGTTCTTTGTATTTAATTTTTGGTAGTTTGATTAATATGTGTCTTGGCGTGTTTCTCCTTGGATTTATCCTGTATGGGACTCTCTGTGCTTCCTGGACTTGATTAACTATTTCCTTTCCCATATTAGGGAAGTTTTCAACTATAATCTCTTCAAATATTTTCTCAGTCCCTTTCTTTTTCTCTCCTTCTTCTGGGACCCCTATAATTCGAATGTTGGTGCATTTAATGTTGTCCCAGAGGTCTCTGAGAGTGTCCTCAATTCTTTTCATTCTTTTTTCTTTCTTCTGCTCTGCAGTAGTTATTTCCAGTATTTTATCTTCCAGGTCACTTATCCGTTCTTCTACCTCAGTTATTCTGCTATTGATCCCTTCTAGAGAATTTTTTATTTCATTTATTGTGTTGTTCATCTGTGTTTGTTTGCTCTTTGGTTCTTCTAGTTCCTTGTTAAATGTTTGTTGTATTTTCTCCATTCTATTTCCAAGATTTTGGATCATCTTTACTATCATTATTCTGAATTCTTTTACAGGTAGACTGCCTATTTCCTCTTCATTTGTTGGGTCTGTTGGGTTTTTGCCTTGCTCCTTCATCTGCTGTGTGTTTCTCTGTCTTCTCATTTTGCTTAACTTACCATGTTTGGGGTCTCCTTTTCGTAGGCTGCAGGTTCGTAGTTTCCGTTGTTTTTGGTGTCTTTCCCCAGTGGCTCAGGTTGGTTCAGTGTGTTGTATAGGCTTCCTGGTGGAGGGGGCTAGTGCGTGTGTTCTGGTGGATGAGGCTGGATCTTGTCTTTCTGATGGGGAGGTCCACTTCTGGTGGTGTGTTTTGGGGTGTCTGTGGCTCTTATGATTTTAGGCAGCCTCTGTGCTAATGGATGGGGTTGTGTTCCTGTCTTGCTAGTTGTTTGGCATAGGGTGTCCTGCCCTGTAGCTTGCTGGTCATTGAGTGGACCTGGGTCTTGGCGTTGAGATGGAGATCTCTGGGAGATTTTCACTGTTTGATATTACGTGGAGCTGGGAGGTCTTTTTTCGGCCAGTGTCCTGAACTTGGCTCTCCAACCTCAGAGGCACAGCCCTAACGCCTGGCTGGAGCACCAAGAGCCTGTCCTCCACATGGTTCAGAATAAAGGGAGGAAAAAAAAAGAAAGAAGAAGATCAAATCAAATCAAATAAAGTAAAGTAAAATAAAGTTATTAAAATAAAAAATAATTATTAAGAAAAAAATTTTTTTCAAGTAATAAAACCAAAAATGGACAGACAGGACCCTAGGACAAATGATAAAAGCAAAGCTATACAGACAAAACCACACACAGAAGCATACACATACACACTCACAAAGAGAAAAGAAGGGGAAAAATATATATATATATTTGCTCCCAAAGTCCACCTCCTCATTTTGGGATGATTTGTTGTCTATTCAGGTATTCCATAGATGCAGGGTATATCGAGTTGATTGTGGAGATTTAATCCGCTGCTTCTGAGGCTGCTGGGAGAGATTTCCCTTTCTCTTCTTTGTTCGCACAGCTTCCGGTGTTCAGCTGTGGATTTGGCCCCGCCTCTGCGTGTAGGTCGCCTGAGGGCGTCTGTTCTTTGCTCAGACAGGACGGGGTTAAAGGAGCAGCTGATTCGGGGTCTCTGGCTCACTCAGGGTTGGGGGAGGGAGGGGTACGGATTTGGGGTGAGCCTGCAGCGGCAGAGGTCAACACGACGTTGCACCAGCCTGAGGCGTGCCATGCGTTCTCCCAGGGAAGTTGTCCGTGGATCACGGGACCCTGGCAGTGGCAGGTTGAACAGGCTCCAGGGAGGGGAGGTGGTCGAGAGTGAGCTGTGCTTGCACACAGGCTTCTTGGTGGCAGCAGCAGCAGCCTTAGCATCTCATGCCCGTCTGTGTGGTCCACGCTGATAGCCGCAGCTCGCGCCCATCTCTGGAGCTCCTTTAAGCGGCGCTCTTAATCCCCTCTCCTTGTGTACCAGGAAAGAACGAGGCAAGAAAAAGTCTCTTGTCTTTTCGGCAGCTCCATACTTTTTCCCAGACTCCCTCCCAGCTAGCTATGGCGCACTAACCCCTTTAGGCTGTGTTCACGCCACCAAACCCAGTCCTCTCCCTGGGATCTGACCAAAGCCTGAGCCTCAGCTCCCAGCCCCCGCCCGTCCCAGGGGGTGAGCAGACAAGCCTCTCGGGCTGGTGAGTGCTGGTCGGCACTGATCCTCTGTGCGGGAATGTCTCCACTTTGCCCTCTGCACTGCTGTTGCTGTGCTCTCCTCCGTGGCTCCGAAGCTTCCCCCGTCCACCACCCGCAGTCTCCGCCCGCGAAGGGGCTCCTAGTGTGTGGAAACCTTTCCTCCTTCACAGCTCCCTCCCAGTGGTGCATGTCCCATCCCTATCCTTTTGTCTCTATTTATTCTTTTTTCTTTTGCTTTACCCAGGTACGTGGGGAGTTTCTTGCCTTTTGGGAGGTCTGAGGTCTTCTGCCAGCGTTCAGTAGGTGTTCTGTAGGAATTGTTCCACATGTAGATGTATTTCTGATGTATTTGTTGGGAGGAAGGTGACCTCTGTGTCTTACTCTTCCGCCATCTTTAAGCTCCTCTCTGGATCTTTTTTTTTAATCCATTCATTTATTTTATGTCTTGTGATTGGAGAATTTAACCCATTTATATTTAAAGTAATTATTGATAGGTACAGACTTGCTATTGTCATTTTAAAAATTGTTTTCTGGCTGTTATGTAGATCCATTGTTCCTGCTGTCTTTGTGTGTGTGTGTGTTTTGATGTCTTTTGGTATCTGTATGCTTTGAATTCTTTATCATGTTCTTTTGTGTAACTCTAAAGGTTTTTTTCCTTGTGCTCACCATGAGGCTCACATGAAATAGCTTAAAATTATAACACCCTGTGTTACACTGATAACAACTTAACTTCACCTGAATTTCTAAGCTTTACATTTTTACTTCTCCTTCCCCTCACATTTTTGGTTACTGATATTACAGTTTACATATTATTGTATAACTAATAACAGATTATTATAGTTCTGGTAACTTTTACATTTGGTTTTTAAGTTTTAAACTAGAGCTGTAAGTGAATTATGCACCACTATTATCATAGTAAAGAATCTAACTTTGACTATATATTTACCATGATCAGTGAGTTTTACTCTACATTCTTACATTTTTATGATGTTTATTATTGTCCTTTTACTTTCACTCAAAGAACTCCCTTTAGCATTTCTTGTAAGGCACGTCTAGTGGTGAGGAACTCCCTCAGCTTTTGTTTGTTTGAGAAAGTCTTTATCCCTCCTTCATTTCTGAAGGACAGCTTTGCTGGGTATAGGAATCTTGGTTAACAGGTTTTTATTTTTCCTTACAATATTTTGAATATATCATGCTATTCTCTCCTGACCTGAAACGTTTCTGTTGAGAAATCCATTGACTGTGTTATGGGGGTTCCCGTGTACATAACTTCTCTTCTTTTTGTGCTTTCAAAATTCCGCCTTTGTGTTTGACATTTGACAACTTAATTATAATGTATTTTGGAGTCTTTGAGTTCAACCTATTTGGGATCCTTTAAAGACTCATGGATCTGGATGTCCATTTCTCTCCCCTGGTTTGGGAACTTTTTCAGCCATTATTGCTTCAAATATACTTTCTGGCCCTTTGTCTTTTTCTTCCCCTTCTGGAATCCTATAATGTGGATATTGTTTCTTTTCATTGTGTCCCATATGTCCCATCAACTTTCTTTACTCTTTTTCTTCTTTTTTCTCCTCTGACTGGATAATTTCAATACTCCTGTCTTCTCAGCCACTGATTCCTTCTTTGGTATGGTTGAGTCTGCTTTTGAAGCTCCCTACTGAATTCTTCAGTTTATTCATTATATTTTTATATTTTTTAGCTCTAGGATTTTTTATTTTTTGTTTTTGATGGTTTTTATTTCTTTGAAGTTTTGTTTTTGTTCATGTATTGTTTTACTGATTTCATTGAGTTTTCTGTGTCTTCTTGTAGTTCACTAAACTTCTTTAAAAGGATTATTCTGAATTCTTTGTCTGACAGTTCGTAATTTATATTTCTTTACAGTTAGTAATTGGAGTTTTCTTAGTTTCCTTTGGTGTCATATTTACTTGGTTTTTTATGATCTTTGATTCCTTACATTGGTATCTGCACATTTGAGTAAGTGGTTTCCTCTTCCAGACTTAACAGGTTTGCTTTGTCAGAGACAGTTCTTCAGAGCTGTTGGGTTCCTGTACATGTCTGCTGGTAACATCCTTGGGCCACTGGGGCTTGCTGGGTCTATTTTGGGGTGAGGCCACTACATGAGCTCCAAGGTTGGGGGTGTGTGTGTTGCTGGCTGGGAACTGTTGGATAGAACTGTTAGCTTTGTACCCTGCCCACATGAGGTTGTAGGATGGGCTCCACCACAGTTGCCTGAGTTTTCTCATCAGGCTTCCTAGATGGTGGGGACTGGGTACTATACTGACTAAGCAATAAGGTGGAGCTATGAATTAATATTAAAGGATAGCAACTCTGGAAATCAGATTCTTCCCCCTCCTCAGGGTTTGTTTTTGCTACTTGTTTTAGTTGTTGTTTGTTGTTTTAGTAACATTTTAAACTCATTTTGTAAAGTCTGTATTCTTTGTCATATGTGGTTGAAGTCGTATGTGGCTGAAGTCTGTACTCTTTGTCATATGATAGAAGTCTCGTTTCTGTTATTGTAGTGGTCAGCTAGTGACTTGACAGAGTTCCCTAAATGCCCCTCCCCCCAAAAAAGTGTCCTAGTTTTGGCAGATGGGCTCTTTGTGTTGGAGGAAACCTTCAACTGTCAGCCAAATAATATACAACTCTATCATAAACTTCACTTCTTGCTTATGGAGAACCTGAAGGTCAGACAAAGGTGAGAGTTTAAAGCCTCTCAATTTTCTTAAAATTTATTTATTTATTTATTTTTGGCTGTGGTTGGGTCTTTGTTGCTGTGCGCGTGCTTTCTTTAGTTGTGGTGAGTGGGGGCTACTCTTTGTTGCAGTGCGCGGGCTTCTCATTGCGGTGGCTTCTCTTGTTGCGGAGCACAGGCTCTAGGCGTGCGGGCTTCAGTAGTTGTGGCACGTGGGCTCAGTAGTTGTGGCTCACAGGCTCTAGAGCACAGGCTCAGTAGTTGTGGCTCGCAGGCTGTAGAGCATAGGCTCAGTAGTTGTGGCACATGGGCTTAGTTGCTCCGCAGCATGTGGGATCTTCCCGGACCACTCAAACCCGTGTCCCCTGCATTGGCAGGCAGATTCTTAACCACTGAGCCACCAGGGAAGCCCCAGCCTCTCAGATTTTTTAGAGCATGTACCCAGCTTTGGATATGTGCTTGGCCTTCTATTAATAGATTCCTAAGACTATGTGGGAGTTTTTCAAAGTCCTTATTCTCTTCATTCCCTAGCCTTTCCTCCCAAGTTTTTCATTTTGTCTATTGTTTATCCCAACTGTTACTCCTTGTCCAGCAGGTAGCAGCTAATGCTTTTACGTTTTAAGTAGTTTTGAACGTCCCCACCCCACCCTGGTAGCTGCCTCCACCTTGGGAAAGTTCTAAGTGAGGTGAAATAAACATCAGCCCTTTGAGCTGGTACTTCAGGAAGCCAAAATAAAGGGCTAAACAACCAACCTCAATTCTTTGAGAATAAGGTTCATTTTTCTCCTTCTGGTACTAGGAACCTATACCTGGAATGTGAGCTGTTGTCTTCCAAGATGCCACTGAGAAGGGAAGCAGGGGATAAGGGCAGGGTAAGTGAAAGTTTTTTTCTTGATTGGTTGCTATCAACTTTATTTCCAGAGTTCTAATGAAGTTGATTCTGACAGTTTTGGGCAGTTTATTTGCTGCTTTTGTGGAAGAACAGGCTTTCGGAGTACCCTGTCCATGCTATTTTCACTGACATTACTGTATGCTTATTTTAAAATGTGGTTTGTGGATACAATCAAACTACCATTTCCACAAATGCAAACGGACTGAGTATTGAAAATGTAGCAAAAAGTATGGTGATGATGGAAATGATGTAACCAAAGAATCAGGACTATTAACATTACATGGTGCTCTCCTCTGACAAAATTTTGATAGTGTTTGTTGGTGGCCAGTGCACTATGCTAGGAACAGTTGGACCAGAAAGAACATTTTGAACCCTAAGCTGTGTGTTAGTGGAGGAGATTCTGTAGATTGCTTTTTTGCGTGTGTGGAAAAATGAGGGACTAAGAAATTGGACATCAATAGGAGATGTTATAGTGGTTTTCCAAGGAGATGTTATAGTGGTTTTCCAGTTATGTTCATCAAATTCGAATGTTTGCAGAGGGAACTTGGACTGACTTGAAGTAAGGGGGATTGACAAGGAAGGTCACAGTTGGTGAGGTTCCAAGCTTCCCACTTCAGTAGTCAACCACAATAGTCTCATCTGTTTAATATATTAGGGCTCTATGAAAAAAAATTTCAAACTTAGTTTCCATTGTTAAAAACTTATAAAAATCACAACATAGCCTGCTATAAAGGACTACATGATAAAGATGACTGATTATAAATACCATAGAACTTTGGGCAAAAAGAATCTTTGTGAGATGGGGTAGAATTAGGGTTGCACTAAATTAGAAGATTAGGAAGTTATCCCAGTCTAATCCCCAGGGAGAAGGGCTATAGACACCATTGCCTTCTAATCCCATTAGTGTCTAACACAAGGTAGGTACTTTTGTAAATATCTGTCATCTGAGCTATGGAAGGAAATAAGGTTGGATAAGCCTGTGGGGCCAGATTATAGCAGGTTTTGATCTGAAGGAAAAAAAAGTAGCGGATAAAGTAAATAAAATTCCTGAGAACAAAATGTTATCATACAAAGTTTAAGGAAATGGCATGTGATAAGAATTTTAGGATGAAGACAAGCATTAAGGGGACCAGCCAGAAAGGTACTGATCGTTTGGTCAATTTATAGTATTAGAAGAGTCCTCACTTTTAGATATTTGGTGTATTTGTGGAAGGGAGTTAAAAGCATTAAACATAATTTTGGCCCTCAAAGAGCTTCAGGTATGTAGAAAAGGCTTAGAATGAGTAGGTGATTTCAAGGAGGGCCAAGAGATGGAAGAGCAGCTCTGGAACTTCTAGCTTGAAGTTTTTGGAAATTCTTTAAAAAAGGAAAAGGGGTTGGGCTTCCCTGGTGGTGCAGTGGTTGAGAGTCCGCCTGCCGATGCAGGGGACGCGGGTTTGTGCCCCGGTCTGAGAAGATCCCACATGCCGCGGAGCAGCTGGGCCCATGAGCCATGGCCGCTGAGCCTGCACGTCCGGAGCCTGTGCTCCGCAACGGGAGAGGCCACAACAGTGAGAGGCCCGTGTACTGCAAAAAAAAAAAAAAAAAAAGGAAAAGGGTCAAGTCCATATGGCCACAGCAAAGTATGAAATTTTAAAAACTGATCTTTTATGATCAAAGTGAGAATAGTGTTCTCTTTAAGGAGGGGACGGGGTAAGAGGGAGCCTTCTCAGGTCCTGGAAATGTCTAGATCCAGGTGTTGGGTTTCATGGATGTGTTAAGATGTAAGTTATGTAATTTTTAGAAATTGCTATATGTTTTTAAAAGTACCTTCTATGACATTTTGGACAATTCTCTGAAAACTTATGCTTATAAAATGTATATTTAGACTTATAATTTATACTTAAAATTCTTCCTTGGATATAAGTAAACAGTTTAAATTTTTTTATACCATGAAGCTCAAGTCATATTTACATTTGCTTGGTTAATGACATGGCACATCAGCTTTTAGTCTTTGAGGTAACTGCACTTAGGGAGATGCCCTGTGGTCACATATGTTTCTATCCTTTGCTTTCCTTTCTCATTTTCTCCTGTCAAATGCAAGCTATTCTGCTAAGGAGGAATAACCCAGCTCCTTTGTATCTGCAGACAACACTAGTCCGAATAATTGACAAACCACAGTATAGCGGGGAACTCAATGTATCCCTTTGGAGCAAGTGTTCCCATTCTGTATCATTCCAGCATCATTCACAACTAGTACAGGTGGTTCTTTCTTATGCTGAGAACAGCCTGAAGTTTTCACCAGGTAATTTTTGATTTCTTTACTGACCAATATTCCCTAAATTCATAAGAAAAAATGTAATAATTTTACCATGTTAAAAAGATCACAATTAATAAGAGCTTGTTTGTCACCTAACCATAATATAGTTAACACATGGCAGAAGAAATTGCTTGGGTTTAAAAATAGCTTTATTTAGCATACCAAAAACACAGAAACGTAAGAAAAAACTTACCTAGAATAAACATAAAAATAGTTAAATACCATAATTTAATGTAAACCAAGTGTTTAAAAATGTGTAATATTATAAAATACATGCTATTTACACAGAACCAAGTTAAAGCTACCTCCACAGTTATCCTATCAGATCATCAATCTTGAAGTCATCAGTAACAGTGAATCAAACACAGCATCTGTATTTGTACTGGTCAATAGGAAAACAAGAAATCATTTAATTTACTTTAAACAGATACAGTTCATTGTAACATTCAAAGCAGGGAGGCAGAAAAGTGCCAGTTCTAGGATTCCAGACACAAGCAGTGCATGTGGAGGCCTGGAAACGGGTCCACTGGAAGGCCCAGAAGCCCATTCTTTCATTTAAATGCACATTGGTTGATTCAGTTTAGTTACTACTTAAGGAAGGTACTAAATATATCTGTAAAAATAAACCTTTATTAAAAATAATCAAAGGTGAATGTAATAATCAGGTAATAAGAAAGGCCAAAGCATAAAAAATATGTTATTCCAGATAAGCCCCATTAATTATAACAAATGTTAAGAAACGCAGTTTATAAAACCAGATGGGGTAGCAAAAGGGTTTCTAAAAATGTCAAACCCAAACCAATATCAAACAAAACAAAGTAACCGAAGAGACTGTTTCTTGAAGAAAGTATTTTGTTTATCTTAACAATTTACTTCTTCTGTCATTATCACCTGAATGCTGCCAGGAGACCTGTGGCTGATGCCAGTTATCACTGTGGAGTAGTGTGGTCTGTGACCAGCAGTCTAAAAAGCTGTAGTCATTGATCAGTTTAATCATTTGGCTTTTCCTTCAAGGATCAACATTCATTCTTATACTGAAATTCGGGTATCTCTAAGAGGCAGCATTAAGTCCAATACCAGGAGTTTAGAATGTAAAATAAAATTGCAAGAATACATACTTAGTAATAGAACATCCTGCTTCTTTGTCTAATCCTGTAATTCTCAAACTTTTGGTCTCCAGACCCTTTTATACTCAACATTCGTTGGGGATCTGGACACCAAAGAGCTTTTTTTGTTTATGGAGTTTATATCTACTAGTATTTGCCATCTAAGAAAGTAAAACTGAGAAAAGTTTTAAGTATTCATTTAAAAAGTAAAAAGTCCATTACATGCTAACATAAATAACACTTTAAAGAAAATAGTTATATTTTCTAAAACAAAAAAAAAAATTCATGGGAAGATGGGTTTTACATTTTTAACTACTTTTTGAGAGAGAGTGGAAAGACAGCTAATGTCTTGGTTATTATTATGAGAATACTTTTGATCCCACAGATCCCCTCAAAGGTTCTCAAGGACACCCAGGGGTTCACTGGCCACACTTGGAAAACTGCTGGTTTAATCTAAGGCCTGTTATTAATGACAAAAAAGTCCACACAAAAGGAGCCTTACTTTTGCTTTAAAAATAAACCAAAATACATACCTACACACATGCACACAAATCACTGGCTCCAACACTCCCACTCTCAGCTTTAAATAGAAGCCACAGATCACCATGTACTCATGACCAAATTCAAAATAATATTGTCATTTCTGCTGAGACCAGGTTCAAGATTTATTCATTTTTAGTCCATGAAAGCTATAAAACCTATTATCTAAACACAGACATCTTAGTTCCCTTTCCAACATTTGCTTAATCCTGTTTGTGCTGAGCTGGCAGTCGTCATTCGGTAGGCCCAGCATTGGTAGAGACCAGAGAATGACAGGTGTTTAACTAAGAGCCCACACACTCAGATTAGGAACATGTTAGCCATTTATGGAGCCGCCTACTCTACTTCCTCACTATGTGAAAACTCAGATACATTTTAGGGAAACGGGGAGAAAATTCTCCCTGCATAGGAGCAGTGAGAACGATGCTATGACCTTTCACCTAGAGAGCTCTTCACGTCTTACAAATGACTTTCATGCACACCATCTCATTAGATACTTTTTAAGCCCCAGGAGAAAGGCAGGGCAAAGGATACTATTGCTGTTTCAGAGGGGAGGAATTTGAGGGTCAGATGTGGGTCTTTGCCAAGGTAGACTGGCAAGTGTATGGCAGAGCGGAATTCAAATTCAGGTCATCTGACTCCTTAGTTCAGGGTCCTCCTTCCTTGGGTTTGGGGGAGTCTGGCTGGGCTGGAGATGGAGGCAGCACGGTATGACACTTCCAAAACCTGCATTCCTTCTGCCTGCTCAACCATTTTATCCAACACTACGCAGTCATGGGAGTGGCACAGACATTTCCCTGACCGATATAATGAATTTTCCATCAGTGCATGTATAACTTTTATTTTTTCCTTTCTGAGCCAGTTTATGTTGGCAGTTCATTCGCAGCCTGTTCCCCCTGCTCCAAGGGAAAAGTAAAAATCCTGCAGTTAAAAAAAAATCTGATGAAAATACAAACTGAAATCGCAACAGTGAGGCATGTGTGCAGGTCTAACTAGACTTATTGTGCACCTGGCACAGCACAGACTTTGCAATCTTCCTCCACCAACTGGAGAACAATATAAAAATCACAGTTCTTAATTTAATGGAAAATTGCCTCCTAATGATCTTGAGACAAAGGCTTCACCCTATATAAAAACATTAAGAAAATAATTTCAGGAATTGTAACTAAATTCTTAGGTGCTTGAAGATTCTGTGGTGGTAGGAGAAGGAGTAGAGTAAAGGGCAATGAAACGACGAGAAACAAATACTGTTGCCAATGGGCAAAGGAGAAATCTGCATCTGTTCCCTATCATTAATACGTGTATCTACTTGAGAAATTATTCTTTTGCCAGGATATCCACTCCATCAAGATGTTAATACAAATAGCATGACACATGCAAAGATACTGAGCAAATACTGTTTAATTTTTGTGGGGGAGGCAGTCAATAACAGCAATAAAAATCCCTCCTATGAAACCAGCCAAATGCCACTAAGGACCCATGATTTTCTTGCTGTCCACTGAAATAAGCAAGGTATTGTTTATTGTGCCTTCCTTCTCTGTCGCCTTCTGAGCTGTTCCTAAAGTCAAGATTGACTACATGCATATTTTTTTCCTTTTAAGGTAGTTGAAGAAGGTTAACAAAAGCCTGTACGAATCAGAAAACATGCTAAGTTCATCTTATTTTCAAAATTCAACAGCATGTTGCTACCTGTTACACAAGTTGTTGGTGCCTTCTCCCCCACCCCGGTTTTGGTGAGTAATGTTCTAACTTTACAGGTGATTTAGATAGATGTTAATGACTTTTTAAGACAGTTGCCCGTACACTGGGCTGATGTACACACACACATATGTGCATGTACATATATACATAAACATATGCGTACACACATGTACATCTCCTCACACGAAGACCTCCACTAGTATTTTTCCCTCTTAACATATTTCCATTAGCAAAAATGAGCATGGATAATGAATTTATAGTAGGAAACAAAACTAATGAAAATCAAATCAGAGGATGTGAAGTGGTATGCTGTCAGAATCCAATAAGTCAAATGCACATTTATGTAGTGGTAAAGTGCTAGAAAGTTCTTTCATTAGTATTTTAAAAATGATTATAATAAAAAGAAGTGTGCAGTTTCATTTGATGGTGGTGACCACAGGCACCATAGCAATGGCACTGGCTGAGTTGGAGTTGATGATGTCCTCATACTCTGGGGGTGGATCTAAATGAGGTTCTGTTTCACTCCTCCGCAGGTTCACCTGACCAGTGGCTTCCTCGTAGGTCGGTGGGGGATCGCAGTTGGACAGGCGAGTGGAGACGGAATCTGAGCGCCCAACGACATACTCCAGAAAGCCTGGCGACAATCCGCTGCTATCAAAGACTTCATCTGGTGGAGGAGGCGGAGTGATAATATTGAGGTGCTGAGGGAAAGGAATATGGCCTTCAGTCACTGTCTGTCTGCGAGTTTTGTTTCTTAGGAAGCATCTCCAGATTAGGAAAATGACAAGGAGGATAATGAAGAGGCCAAAGATTAATGGAAAGGTAAGGTAAAACTGAAACCAGTCACTTCCTCTGTTACTCTCTCCTTGTTGTGCTTTTGTGTAAGTGTTCCAAAACTCCTTCTGAAAATACAAGACGAAATGAATTGAAAATCAGTGTAATCAAAAGATAGGAGATAGCAAATGAACACATATCTGGGTTCTGTTAACATGATGAAAACAAAACCCAAAACCAGACTCGCTGGTTCAGATGACCTACAGCCTATATTTTCCCTGACAAGAAGTTACAAATCATGGTGCTCACTCCGGATCCTCCCCTACAATAGTCAGTCAGAACCAAAAGTCTTCAAGACTTGGTGTTATTTGTATTTTCAGTTATGACATATTAGAAGGGGAAAAAAAGCATAAGGGATTTTCCTCTTTCCAAATATAGAACATAATCTTCCCTTTAAAATATAAGTTAAATACCATTTTCCATGTCCAATTACGAGGTTTTCATTCAGGCATCCCATCATCATTGTGCTATTTCTGGCTGTTGTAGGCTCTTAGTGTTCAAATGCTTCACAGATGAATGCCTTGTTTTCTTAATGGTTCTGTTTGGGATCCTCTTCTACCAGATATTCCTCCCCAGCCCCAAAGTACACAGCTCTAATGCATCTAAGTAAGTCCCTAGCATATAAACATTCAATGAGTAGTAGTGATTATAATGAATTCTTGTATATCATAATCAAGCCTCTGCTTCAAATTGACTGATTAACCTATATCCCAAACCTTGGTACAGACACCACCCCCAGTGCTACTGACTTTGTTTTCAAGGCTTAAACTTAGCCAATAATAGCTTTTTTTTTTTAAACAAACAATATTTGCAGGCACTACAGGTCACTGATATTATTTAAATATCTGGCAGAAAGTAAGACGGTGGGCACTATAAAGCTGCTTGTTTTATAGTACTATATTTTATTAGTCATAAAGGCTTTTAAAATTCTCTGGGTATAACAAATGACCCACAGTCATCAATGTTCCACCCCTGAACTCAATCTCCTATAAGGTACATTATTATTCCAACATTCTGTGATTCTAAGATAAAATTTCAATGTTATAAGAAATATGGTATTTACTAAAGGCTATGTACAGATGAAAATACACAAGGTGCACTATTAAAACAAGCCAAGAGTAGAGACAGACAGTATAATCCCAAATCATACAGCATTTATTTTAGGACAATACCCCAAACTGGAAATTATATTTTTATTAGTGAAACAATCACTTGATAATCACAAGTTGAAAACTCATGAAACACAGATACATGAAGTTTTTTTAAACAATAAAACTGTACACTATTATCTTTTTGTATAACTGTTACTTTTAGGATTGCCAACTTTACTACAGAAAATATATACTACATAAAAATTTACTAATGCAGAAACATCTAAAAAAGAAAACCAATCACCTGCAATTAATTACATTGCAAAGATATAATCACTATTAACATTTTTGGTTTACATCTACTCTTACTTCCAACTCACATTCGAATCCTTACACACATACACATTCTTTAGAAATCTGGAATCAAACTACTAAACCACAATAAACTTTTTAATAATGTACTTACAGAGACCTACCAAGTATCTGATTTGTAGTCGATTTTCTTTACCTATATAGATGAGGATCCCTCCTCTCTTCCTAATCTCTCAGATCACCATCTCCTTCCCCTGCCCCGCATTTAATCTTAACCACAAAACACAATAAGTATGTGATTTCAGATAATTATCTAATGTTACTCTTAGATAAACACAATAAAATGTGGATTTTTAATCTTGTCCAGTCACTTTGGGATAATCAAGCATCAATGATGCACATGAAAATGATTTTTTTTTTCATGCTTGGCTTGTGTGATTCAATTTCTGAGGTTTCTTCCGCATGCTCAGAAATAATCTACAGACTAGTAATTTTTTTCTTTGGGAGAAAAAAAACTTTAAAACAAAGTCACACTTGTAGTTTCCAGGGTTAAAAATAAAGCTTAGGCAAAAATGGAATTACAACACTGATTTTTACTTTACCTATAGCAACTCAATTCTTAAGCCACACCCAATAATGAAGGTATAATTATCATCCCTACTTGCAGATGAGGAAATGGAGGCTCAGAGATGTTACCGAATAATAAAACCAAGGTCATTTAACACACAGATGTTGAGGCTGGGATTTAGAATGCCACAGGCCTGGCATCAGAGCAAACCAAAAAGCAATCTGCCCTGATGTATAAGGTATTTTAAACCTGGACACTTTCCTAGAAAATTCAATCTTCTCATCATGTTAAATGTGGAGTTGAAAGCAAGTTACACTGATCTGAATAAAAGGTACTGACAGATTTATTTCTTGGGAAACTAGCCTTACTTTGTCTTTGAGGCAAGAGAATTGGAGAAATAGTCATGTGAAATCAAGTAAAATACTATAAATGCCATTCAAACAAGTAAAATAGTATAACTGTCCTTCAAACAAGTAAACCCAGTTTATGTGTTTCTGAGCTCTTTAGATTCTTCTCTGTCTCACTGAAAACAGCCAGAAGATATTCAGAAAGAGCAAATAAGTGATTTCAAGACTTGGTAAAAATCCTTAATCTTTACTGCAGAAGGTATTCATATGGATTAAGACTTGCCGACCAGGTGAGTGGCAAGCAGCCTGCTTTATGAAGAAGGTATTCTTGATCTCCAATGTGAGGTAACAGGTTTTGTTGTTACTGATGCTTCTGTTTTGTTTTGTTCCTTCTTTCCATGATGGCTTTTACTTTTGTCATTTCTTAACCCTGGTCTGGATCTTTCAGATTACATGTAAGGATCAAATTTAACTTGCATGGAAAATAATAATTTATAACTAAATATAATAATGATACACTATATTACAATGTGATATTATAACTAATAAAAATATAATATAAAAAAAGACTTGGTAAAACAGTGCTTTAGAGGGAATGAACATTTGTTTAATGAAGAAAAAATTTTAATGAAAAAGATTAAAGGGATTCAGTAGTTTTAGATAAGGCTAAAATGATACAGATAATAAATGTAATCAGAAGGGACCAGACAGGTCTGACAATCATTTCAGATATGCATCCCTGGGCTAAATCCCACTTGCTGGTGGTGTATGATCCTTTTAATGTATTGTTGAATTCAGTTTGCCAGTATTTTGTTGAGGATTTTTGCATCTATGTTCATCAGTGACACTGGCCTGTAATTTTCTTTTTCTGTAGGATCTTTGTCTGGTTTTGCTATGAGGGTGACGGTGGCCTCACAGAATGAGTTTGGGAGTGTTCCTTCCTCTGCAATTTTTTGGAAGAGTTGGAGAAGGGTAGGTGTTAACTCTTCTCTAAATGTTTGCTAGAATTTGACTGTGAAGCCATCTGGTCCTGGGCTTTTGTTTCTTGGGAGTTTTTAAATCACAGTTTCAATTTCGGTACTTATGATTGGTCTGTTCGTATTTTCTACCTCTTCCTGGTTCAGTCATGGGAGATTGTGCCTTTCTAAGAATCTGTCCATCTTATTGGCATAGAGTTGCTTGTAGTAATCTTTCATGATCCTTTGTATTTCTGTGGCATGTGCTGTAACTTCTCCTTTTTCATTTCTAATTTTATTGATGATCCTTTGTATTTCTGTGGCATGTGCTGTAACTTCTCCTTTTTCATTTCTAATTTTATTGATTTGAGCCCTCTCCCTTTTTTTCTTGATGAATCTGGCTAAAGGTTTATCAGTTTTGTTTATCTTCTCAAAGAACCAGTTTTAGTTTCCTTGATCTTTTCTTGTTGTCTTCATCTCTATTTCATTTATTTCTACTCTGATCTTTATGATTTCTTTCCTTCTACTAACTTTGGGTTTTGTTTCTTCTTTCTCTATTTGCTTTAGGTGTAAGGTTAGGTTGTTTATTTGAGATTTTTCCTGTTTCCTGAGGTAAGACTGTATTGCTATAAACTTCCCTCTTAGAACTGCTTTTGCTACGTCCCATAGGTTTTGGATTGTCATGCTTTCATTTTCATTAGTCTCTAGGTATTGATTTCTTCAGTGATCCATTGGTTGTTTAGTAGCATATTTTGTAGCCTCCATGTGCTTGTGTTTTTTTTACACATTTTTCCTTGTAGTTGATTTCTAATCTCATAGCATTGTGGTTGGAAAAATGCTTGATATGATTTCAATTTTCTTAATTGTAAACCAAGGTTTGCTTTGTGGCCCAGCATGTGATCTATTCTGGAGAATGTTCCATGTGCACTTGACAAGAATGTGTATTCTGCTGCTTTTGGATGGAATGCTCTATAAATTTCAGTTAAGTCCATCTGGCCTAGTGTGTCATTTAAGGCCTGTGTATGTCTATTGATGAAAGTGGGGTGTTAAAGTCCTCCGCTACTATTGTGTTACTGTCGATTTCCCCTTTTATGGCTGTTAGTATTTGCCTTATATATTGAGGTGCTCCTCTGTTGGGTGCATAAATAGTTACAATTGTTATATCTTCTTCTTGGATTGATCCCTTGATCATTATGTAGTGTCCTTCCTTGTCTCTTTAACATTCTTTAAAGTCTATTTTGTCTGATATGAGTATTGCTACTCCAGCTTTCTTTTGATTTCCATTTGCATGGAATACCTTTTTCCATCCACTCACTTTCAGTCTGTATGTGTCTCTACGTCTGAGGTGGGGCTCTTGTAGACAGCATATATACGGGTCTTGTTTTTGGATCCATTCATTCAGCTAGTCTGTGTCTTTTGGTTGGAGCATTTAGTCCTTTACATTTAAGGTAATTATCAATATGTATGTTCTTATTGCCATTTTGTTTTGGATTTTGTGGTGAAGGTCTTTTTTCTTCCCTTCCTCTTTTGGTCTCTCCTCTTGTGATTTGATGACTATCTATCTTCAGTTTTGTGTTAGGATTCCTTTTTCTTTTTGTGTGTGTGTGTGTATCTATCTATTGTACATTTTTGGTTTGTGGTTCCCATGAGGTTTTGATATAGCAGTCTATATATAAACAACAAGATTGTTTTAAAAGTTACTGGTCTTTAATTTCCGATGCATTTCCACTATCCTGCATTTGTACTCTCCTCTTCTCATGATTGATTGCTAGTTGAGAGACAGCCAAGAGCTAGAGCAGGGTTGAATGATAAGGTTCATCTCCTACATGAGGCTACTCCTTCAAGACAGAGAGGTGGTTGTTTCATCTACTATATAGAAACCAATACAAAGAGTCAAGGAAAGTGAAGAAACAGAGGAATATGTTGCACATGAAACAAGATAAAAACCTCAGAAAAAAAATCCTTAATGAAACTGAGGTAAGTGACTTAGTTATCATCTGATAAAGAGTTCAAAATAAATAATGGTCATAAAGATGTTGCTGTACTCAGGAACATCAGGAAAGGAATGGATAAACTCAGTGATAACTTCAAAAGGAAGTCACAAAGCTGAAGGATACAATAACTGTACTGAAGAATACACTAGTGGGGTTCAACAGCAGACTAGATGAAGCAAAAAAGGTCAGTGAACTCGAAGACAGGGCAGTGGAACTCACCCAGTCAGAGCAGCAAAAAGAAAAAAAGAATGAAGATGATAGCTTAAGGGACTGTGGGGACAACATCAAGCTGACTTAACATTCACATTTTAGGGAGGTGCCAGGAGGCGGAAAGAGGAGAAAGGGACAGAAAGATATTTTGAAGAAATAATGGCTCAAACTTCCCTAACCTGGGGAAGGAAACAGACATCCAGATTGGGAAGCCTAGGGAGTTCCAAAGTAACAAGATGAACCCAAAGAGATGCACACCAAGACACATTATAATTAAAAGTTAAGGAGAGACTTCTAAGAGCAGCAAGAGAAAAACAATTTGTAACATACAAGGGAACCCCCGTAAGACCATCAGTAGGTTTTTTAGGTGAAATGCTGCAGGCCAGGAGGGAGTGGCATGATATAGTCAAAGTGCTGAAAGAAAACCTTCCAACCGAGAATACTCTCCCCATCTAAGGATTGATAGTTAGTTGGAGACAGAAAGAGTTTTCTGGACAAGCAAAAGGTAAAGGAGTTCATCATGTTAAAGGAATTTCTTTAAGCTGAACAAAAAGAGGTACTAGTAACAAGAAAACATATGAAAGGATAAATCTCACTGGTAAATATATAGTAAAATGGTGGCTTAAAGCGAGTATGAATGTTAAAGGACAAAAGTAGTAAAAATAACTACAGACATAGTTGACTCTTGAACAACACGGGTTAAGTGTGCTGACCCTCCACCCACTTGAAAATTCGCATATACCAGTTCCACATCCGTGGAGTCAACCAACTGTACGTTGTGTAGTACTATAGTACATATTTTGTAGTACTGTAGTACATATTTAGTGAAAACAAATCCATGTGTAAGTGGACCTGGGCAGTTCAAACCCATGTTATTCAAGGGTCAACGGTATGTAAGGGGGGGGATATACGAGATAAAGAGATGTAAAATGTGATATGAAAAACATAACGTGGCAGGGGGAGGAGTAAGAATGTAGAACTTCAGAATGTGTTCAAAGTTAAAATATATAGACTGTTGTTATAAGTTGCTATATGTAAGCCTCATGGTAGACACAAAGCAAAAACCCTATAGTAAGACACACAAGATAAAGCAAAAGAAATCTAAGCATACTACTAAAAATCATCAAATCACAAAGGAAAAGAACAGAAGAAATGAGAACTATAAAATGGTAAGAATTAACAAAACAGCAGTAAGTATATACCTATAATTACCTATAATTCATTAACAAAACAAAAATAAGTATATACCTATAATTCATTACTTTAAATGTAAATGAACTAATAAAGTCTGTAATCAAAAGGCATTAAAAAAAAGACGACCTATCTATCTATATGCTGCCTTCAAGAGACTCACCTTGCATGTAAGGACACAGAGACTGAAAGTGAAGGGATGGAAAAAGATACTCCATGCAAACAGGAACCAAAAGAAAGCTGGGGTAGCTATACTTACACCAGACAAAATAGACTTTAAAACAAAGACTGTAATAAGAGAGAAAGAAGGGCATTACATAAAGGGGTCAGTCCAACAGGAGTATGTACCATTTGTAGATATGCACCCAACATAGGAGCACCTCAATATATAAAGCAAAGATTAACAGCCCTAAAGGGAGAAATAGCAGTACAATGATAGTAGGGGACTTTTATACATCACTTTCATCAATGGATAGGTCAACCAGACAGAACATCAATAAGGAAACATCAACCTTAAATGAGTGATACATTAGAACAGATGGACTTGAGAGAGATACAGATCATTCCATCCAAAAGCAATAGAATACACATTCTTGTTAAGTGCACATATAATTTCCTCCAGTATAGTTCATATGTTAGGACACAAAACAAACCTTAATATATTACGAAGATTGAAAGCTGCTATCAAGCATCTTTTCCAACCACAGTGGGATGAAACTAGAAGTCCGTTACAAGAAGGAAACTGGAAAATTCAGAAATTAAACAACATGTGAACAACCCATGGGTCAACGAAGAAATCACAGAGAAAAAAAATTCCTGGGACAAATGAAATGGTAATAAAACATACCAAAACATACGGGATGCAGCAAAAGCAGTTCTAAAGGGAAGTTCATTGCAATAAATTCCTACATCAAGAAACAAAAATTGTAAAAAACCTAATTTTATACCTCAGTGAACTCAAAGAAGGAAAAGCGAAGGCCAAAGTTAGTAGAAGGAAGGAAATAACAAAGATCAGAGTGGAAATATATGAACTAACTAGGGACTAAAAAGACAATAGAAAAATCAGTGAAACTGAGAGCTGGTTCTTTGAAAAGCTAAACAAAGTTGACAAGCCTTTAGACTCACCAAGAAAAAGAGAGGACTAAAATAAAATCAGAAATGAAACAGGACACATAACAACCGATACCACAGAAACACAAAGTATGTAAGAGACTACTATGAACAATTACCTGCCAACAAATTTGACAACCTAGAAGAAATGGATAAATTCCTAGAAATGTACAAACACCAAGACAGGATCATAAAGAAATAGAAAATCTGAACAGACCAATTACCAGTAATTAAATTAGAGATTATTAAACAAAAAACCTGCCAGCAAAAGACAAGGACCAGACAGTTTCACTGGTGAATTATACAACACATTCAAAGAAGAGTTAGTACCAATCCTTCTCAAAGGCTTCCAAACAAAGGAGAGGGAACACTTCCAAACTCATTTTACAAGGTGAGCATAACCCTGACTCCAAAACCAGACGAGGATGCTACAAGAAAAGAAAGTTACAGGCCAATATCCCTGATGAACACAGATGCAAAAATCCTCAACAAAATACAAGCAAACTGATTTCAACAATATATGAAAAGGATCACACACCATGATCTAACCAACTCAGGTGGGTAACCCCATCTGAGAAAGGGCACTGCTTACCTGAGGTCTGTTGAGCTGCTATGTGCTTTCACATACTGCCTCTGTTGCATGTTGCTTGCACATCATGGCTGCTATCAACAGTATACCCAGAGCAGTGTGATCAAGGGCATGTGGTCTAATAAGGTGATTAGACCACTAATTGTAGAGGCTTTAATTGACTATGAATGTGTGTGAGGGTACTCCACACCTCAAGGCCAAGGAGAACTTAGGAAGGTGGACTGGATCACCAGGCTATTGTCACTGACCAAGGAGAGGCTCTGGGCTAAAGGCAGGATGAAAGGGTTCCTATAGGTAAGGAAGATAGGAGACCTCTGAAAAATAAGTTGGTGGGTCATGCTTGGACTGTGAGCCTTAACCCAGAACAGTGAAGTAGCCTCCTGACAGGAAACTGACGGCACCACAAAAGGGAAAATACAACAGAGGCCTGCAGTCTCTGTGTCACTGCTTCACTACTCACTACTATTGCTCTTCGCCTCCCAGACCTGATGAGATAAGCATCCCGGCCATGATGTTGCTAAACAATTAATGGACAAATATTTATAAATGTCCTCTCCTGAGCACCTGGTGCCAGCACCTCCTAACAACTCTAAGGAGGTGTACCAGCTCCTTGATAAATGTAAAACCCCATGGAAGCTTCCAGGGCATTACTCAGTGCCAGCATACCAACACGCCAAGACTGTGCTATTATGCTCCAGAGGCTCAGAGGCTTTTTCCAAAGGCCTTGTGCGGTATCATGCTAGTGGAGGCACACCCTGGAAAGGAAAGCAGCTGCCCACGAAAAGGGCTCACAGTGATGTCATTCAAAATTTTCCAATAATAATTCTTAAGATTGAGGCAATAGGAAAAAATCAAGAAGTGCAACAGAAACAGATCAGGAACTATACCTTAACTAAATTCAAACCTTTCCTAAAGATTTTATGCAGCAGGAAGAAGAAGGGGAAGCTAACTGGCCATTGCAGGTTTTCGTGTTTTTTGGGGGGAACAAACTCTGAATTGCTACTCATGGCTGCCAAAACGTGTTAACTGGTTGGTATCTCTGAAGATCCTAAAATCTATAACCTGCCCCTCTTCTGTATGATACCACAGATCCTGAGCCCCTCAGCTTTCCCCTGAATGAGGCAGAATGGAGAAACATGCCTCATGAGACATTCCTGCCACCAAAAGAAAAGCTGACGAGATTATCGGGGCCTCTATTGAGGAGGAGGAGGGAGAAGAGAAGGCAAAGGTTCCTAGAGCCACCGATACCTGTACCAGAGCCGTCCCTCTCCTTACTTGGATATTTATTGCCTAGCACCATCCCCATCCTTCCACCACAGTGATCACTGCTAAGCATCACAGTGAATGGAAAACATGAAGACGAGAACCATCTCCTGCTGCACAAAATTGGCACAATCCAATGGGTTGATGGTTTCCATGACCACAGTGACCCAAATGACCCCTTCTTCATTTCCAACCCTGAATGGGCCCCCTTGGACCCTGAGTCCAGAGAATTCTTTTTACAGGGTGTATTCCCCTAATTATTGGGGGGGGGGTGTGGCACTACCTTTTATTGGGATTCCTGAAATGATCCAAAGGGCACTAAAACTCCTAGGAGCAAACTTACAATCTTTCTCTCTGTCCCTTGAAGATGTAAATCTTAGCTCCTGGGGAGATTATATTTCAAAGACATGGTAACTAAAACACTGCTCATAATCACCTAAGACTGAAGAAAAAGAGGGTGGGGGGGATGCTTTTAATAATGCAACTGCCTTCAAAGCTCTGTTGCACAAAATCTACTCCATAGCCTCCATAATATTACTTGTCAAGGACAAATACAAATCTTTAAAGTCTTCTCCGAAAATATTAGTAAAAAGCTTTAGCCACTGGAGCAGGTAATCCTAACTTGTTCCATCTGCCAGACACAATTTGGATTCAATCATTATTTATACACAAGTGAGTTTTGTATTGTTGTATCTTATTCATGGCTAAAATTTGGAATGGAAGCTATAAGGTCTCTGTGAGTCTATGTATGTCTATGGATGCATGTTACGTATATGTGACCTTTTATCTACCTCTGGGTTATATTGCCAAAATCAATTTGTTTAAAACAATCTCTATAACATCACCTCACACTGGTCAGAATGACCATCAAAACTTGTACAACAGAAAAGACGAACCAAGATGGCAGAGTAGAAGGACGTGCTCTCACTCCCTCTTGTGAGAACGCCAGAGTCATGGCTAGCTGCTGGACAATCATCAACAGGAGGACACCGGAGCCCACCAGAAAGGGTACCCCCACATCCAAAGACAAAGGAGAAGCCACAATGAGATGGTAGGAAGGGCACAATCACAGTAAAATCAAATCCCGTAACTGCTGGGTGGGTGACTCACAGACTGGAGAACACTTATGCCACAGAAGTCCACCCACTGGAGTGAAGGTTCTGAGCCCCATGTCAGGCTTCACAACCTGAGGGTCCGGCAACAGGAAGAGGAATTCCTAGAGAATCAGACTTTGAAGCCTAGTGGAATTTGATTGCAGGACTTCGACAGGACTGGAGGAAACAGAGACTCCACTCTTGGAGAGCACACACAAAGTAGTGTGCGCATCGGGACCCAGGGGAGGAGCAGTGACCCCAGGGGAGACTGAGCCACACCTACCTGCTAGTGTTGGAGGGTCTCCTGAAGAGGCAGGGGGTGGCTGTGGCTCACTGTGGGGACAAGGACACTGGCAGCAGAAGGTCTGGGAAGTACTCCTTGGCATGAGCCCTCCCGGGGGCTGTCATTGGCCCCACCAAAGAGCCCACGTAGGCTCCAGTATTGGCTCGCCTCAGGCCAACCAACCAACAGGGAGGGAACCCAGCCCCACCCATCAGCAGACAAGCAGATTAAAGTTTTACTGAGCTCTGCCCACCAGAGCAACACTCAGCTCTACCCACCACCAGTCCCTCCCATCAGGAAACGTACACAAGCCTCTTAGATAGCCTCACCCACCAGAGGGCAGACAGCAGAAGCAAGAAGAACTACAGTCCTGCAGCCTGTGGAACAAAAAACACATTCACAGAAAGACAGACAAGATGAAAAGGCAGAGGACTATGTACCAGATGAAGAAACAAGAGAAAACCCCAGAAAAACAACTGAATGAAGTGGAGATAGGCAACCTTCCAGAAAAAGAATTCAGAATAATGATAGTGAAGATGATCCAGGACCTTGGAAAAAGAATGGAGACAAAGATCAAGAAGATGCAAGAAATGTTTAAGAAAGACCTACAAGAATCAAAGAACAAACAAACAGAGATGAACAATACAATAACTGAAATGAAAACTACACTAGAAGGAATCAATAGCAAAATAACTGAGGCAGAAGAACGGATAAGTGACCTGGAAGACAGAATGGTGGAATTCACCGCTGCAGAAAAGAATAAAGACTGAAAAGAAATGATCCCACATGCCGCGGAGCAACTAAGCCCGTGCACCACAACTATTGAGCCTGCGCTCTAGAGCCCACGAGCCACAACTGCTGAAGCCCGTGCGCCCTAGAGCCCTTGCTCCGCAACAAGAGAAGCCACCGCGATGAGAAGCCCGCTCACCGCAACAAAGGGTAGCCCTCGCTTGCCGCAACTAGAGAAAGCCCGCGCGCAGAAACGAAGACCCAACGCAGCCAAAAATTTAAAAAACTGTAGATTCTGATTCAGTAAGTCTGGGGTAGTGCTTAAGACTACTGAGTTTCTAACAGGCTCTCAGGTGAGGTTGCTGCTGCTGCTCTACAGACCACACTTTAAGTAGCAAGGTGCTCATGCTGGTTTGACTGCCTGGGATGCCTAGGTCCCGCCCCCAGAGACTGATATAATTGGTCTGGGATGTACCCTGGACGTAATTCTAACGTGCAACAAAGCTTGAGAACCCCCATGGCGAAGTGTGTGGTTATTTATCAATTTTAGTTATTATTTTGTTAGTAGCTCTAATGTGATCCTGTTTGCCTACTCCTCAGCCCCCCATTTGTGCCCACTCATTCCTCTCCTTTTCAGATCCCAACCTCCAGATGACAGGGGGATTACGATTAACGATTAGCACTTCATCCTTTTGCTCTTTTCCATCTCTGAGAACTGAGAGGTAGTTCAGGATGGAAAACACAGACTTGGGCACCTGGAATTGGGAAGAATAAGCAAAAAGTGTTCTACGGGGTGATTTAAAAGGGAAGCTCATTGAGACAGAATGGGGAGGATTACTAGGGAAAACTGTCATAGCAAAATTCGCTTGTAGTCTTGGGCCTGAGTTTGGGTTAGTGAAAATAGCGATCTACCCTCCTGAATCCTGGCAACACCTGACAACTAAGCAGCTACAAAGAGTTTTTCCTTCTAAATATGCAGGTAACGAATGTTGGTCAAAATGCAAGAGACCCACCAGTAGCAAAGTACAGACATGAAATCTTCTCCCCAAAGCACAAACAGCACAAAAAAACTTAGAAGTGGGTGGACAATGAGGATGGTGATGATAAACGATGACTAACACATAATGTACCTACTATATACCAGACACTGTTCAAAATGATTTACATATAGCTCATTTAATTGCAAAAACCCAATGGGATTGACACTTTTATTATCTCTATTTTACGTGTGAGGAAACAGGCACAGAGAAGTTAAATAACTTGGCCAAGTTTACCCAAGATAAGTAAGTGGATAAACTGGGATTTGAAGCCAGGTAATCTGAGCTTAAGAAATCGGTACAGCAAACTGCCTCTCCAAGTCAGGAAAATAAGGATCCTCAGTCAATTTACAGTTATAAACACAGCTGCTTACACTGTGCTTCCTCATATCTAGAGGAGTACAGTTACTAGGTAGGATCTGAGTCGAGGTCAGAGAGAGGAGGGGTCCTTCAAGCAAGCAGAGAAAGAAAGAAAGTAAAAACTGTGACCAGCTTTGACTAAGAAGAGGTAAATGCCAATAGCATTTTCTGGAAACTGAACTCACAGGGCCATAATTTTCATTTTTTAAAAAAGTGTTAAAATGCAGTGATGAATTGTGGATGGTAATTACTATGTAGATAAACTTATTCACGTTTTATCAGATGTTCAAAGCAATCTGCTAGCTTTAAAAAGACTCACACTATTCCTGTAACCTTGAATACTGCATACAAAAATCTGTAATTTTCAACTTTTATCTTTGTAACACATAGGCGGCTCAGAAGAAACAAAATAGTTTGAGAATTTTTTCCCCAGACATGGACAACCTTAGACTTTACATGGGTACAGATTTCATCTGGTCAAACACAGTGGACTGAGTGAGAGACTGAGGTTTTGAAAGGGAACAGAAAAAAAAAAGACATATGGAAAAAGGAGATCATTTCCTTGGGGAATCTTCTTTTAACTAGGAAACAATTTCTTTCTATCCATAGCCCTGAAGACAACGTAAAGAGCTAACTCTTTTTCACATCCTGAAAGGAGAAACCAGAAGCCAGGCTGATTTGGGGCCACTGGGTGTGGACACAGGTGGTCACAGTCTGGAATGAGGTAATGGTCCAGGTGGGGCCAGCAGCTCTCTAGTGTTAGCTGCCCTGGGTGTGTGGCAGGCTGCGCCATGCTCTCTCCCCACTCCCTTTCTGGTAAGCTTCTCCAGTACCTTGACCTCACCTCAACATCATCTGTAGCTGATGCCTCCCATATGTATATTTCAAAACAAGACCTCCTCCTGAGCTCCAGATTCATTTTTCTGGCTACCTGCATGACAATGCCACTTGGATGTCTAAAATATGCATCTCAGATTTTGTTTAGATGACATACCTTCCCCACCCTTCCACCTCCAATGTATCCCCAGCAAAAGTCCCCAGATTAATAAACAGCACTACCATCAACCCAGGTGCTCAAGTCCAAATCTCTGAATCTAGATTTTCTCCATTTCTTATTTCTCACTTTCAAATCGATGAACAAATCCTATCAGCTTATCCAAAATCCATGTGAATCTGTCTATATCTCATTTCCTTAGCCACCCCTGTCGTTCCAACTACCATGGTCTTTCACCTGGACCTCTGCAATACCTCTTACCTGGTCCTCTTGCTTCAACTCTTCCCCAAACCCAACATCCTTCAGAACAGCCAGAATCATTTGCCTGCTTAAACCCCTTTACAGCCTTGCATTTGCACTTGGAATATAATTTGGACTACTCTAATACTGCTTACAAGACCCTACATCTCCACCTTACCTTGTACAACTCTACCTCAATTCATTATGGTTCAGTGACATACACCTCCTCCTTTCTGATACCCTAACACCTAAAATGCCTTCCCTTGGCTATATTATATGCTGACTCTCACTTATCCTTTGGCCTTCAATATAACATCAACCCACAGAAGTATCCCTGATCACCTTATTCAAAATAATAATAATGTCTCCTCCAGCAAAAGCTATTCTCTATCACAGTAAACTAAATACTTATCTATGGTTTTAATCCCAATTGAAATTAATCATATTTATTTACTTATTTATTTTTAGGCTTTAAGTTCCTTTAAGACAAGGGCCTTTGTCTGACCATGCTATATCCTCATTGATGAGTATAGTGCGTGATACACAGTAGGCATGCACTAAATACTTGTTAAATGAACAATGAACAAAAAGGAATGAAATTAGGGCAATTATATTCTCACCTGATATCATATACAATTAAAAATTAGCAAAAAGTGGTAATCCCAACATCTGTTTTAAATTTTATAAACATCTTTCTAAATTTCTTGAGTTAAAGGGAAAATAAAATTTGATATTCTAAGCTATTTAGAAACTAAAAGCAGTAAGAGAATTACATATTAAAATATGTTAGGATGGCCAAAATGGTATGTGGTGGCAATTAATATCTTGAAATCTAAGGAAGAATCTTGATAGATTACTAAGTATAATAAATAAGATTATCTATTTTTACTTTTCATTTATTCAACAGATATTTACAAGGCATCTATTACAAGTGATGTATTATTGTGGTAGAAAACATGTAACACGATATCTACCCTCTTAATTAAAATTTAAGTGTACAATACAGTATCTTTAACTATAATCCCAATATTGTGTAGCACGATATCTAGAACTTTTTTATTGTGCATAACTGAAACTCTATACACATTGAACAGCAAATTCCCAGTTTTCCCTGCCCCCCAGCACCTGGAAATCTCCATCCAACCTTCTTTTTATGAGCCTGATTACTTTGTATATCTTCTATTAGTGGAATAATGCAGTATGTGTCCTTCTGTGATTGGCTTATTTCACTTATCATAGTGTCCTCAAGGTTCATACATATTGGAGCATATGAGAGGATTTCTTTCTTTCCTATTTGTATTTTCTTCACTGCTTCTTCCTTATGCATTCATTGGAGTCCTTTGTGGTTCCATGTGAATTTTTTTTAAAATAAATTTATTTATTTATTTATGGCTGTGTTGGGTCTTCGTTGCTGTGCGTGGGCTTTCTCTAGTTGTGGCGAGCGGGGGCCACTCCTCGTTGCGGTGCACGGGCTTCTCATTGCGGTGGCTTCTCCTGTTGTGGAGCACAGGCTCTAGGCGTGCGGGCTTCAGTAGTTGTGGCACGTGGGCTCAGTAGCTGTGGCTCGCGGGCTCCAGAGCACAGGCTCAGTAGCTGTGGTGCACGGGCTTAGTTGCTCCGCAGCATGTGAGATCCTCCCGGACCAGGACCTGAACCTGTGTCCCCTGCACTGGCAGGTGGGTTCCCAACCACTGCACCACCAGGGAAGCCCCTATGTGAATTTAAGAAAAAATAATACTAATCCTTCTCAAACTCTTCCAAGAAACTGAAGAGGAGGAAACACTTCTAAACTGATTTTATGTGGCCAGTATTACACTACCTCCAAAGTCAGAAAATGAAATTACAAGAAAAGGAAACTACAGGCCAATATCTCTGATGAATATAGATGCAAAAAACCTCAACAAAATACTAGGCAAACAAAATTCAACAGCACATTAAAGGGCTCATATATCATGACCAAGTGGGATTTATCCCTGGGATACAAGGATAGTTGAATGTATGAAAATCAATCAATGTGACACAAAACATTGCTGAAAGAAATTTAGAAAGAAACAAATAAATGAAAAGACATACCATTTCATGGATTAGAAGACTTAATATTGTTAAAATATCCATACTACCCAAAGCAATCCACAGATTCAATGCAATCCCTATCAAAATCCCAAAGGCATTTTTTTTCACAGAAATAAACGTATCTATCTTAACAAAAAGAAAGCAAATCCAGATAATGGGAATTCTACTAAACCGCCTAAGAACAAAACACCTATGATACGAAAACTCTTCCAGAGCATATAAACATGGAGAAAACTTCCCAGTTTGTTTTACAAGGGCAGAATGATCCTAACACCAAAGCAGGACAGGGGTGTTACTCACACATATTTTTTAAAAATCTACAATGTTGAAGTATGAACACAGATGAAAAATCATAAGTAGAAATATTAGCAAGAGTAATGTCAGCATCATGGTGAAATAAGAGATTTATTGTTTTCGTCCCCCCTCAACAACAATTTGGCATCCATTCATGGACAACAGTGCCTTGTGGGAGCTGTGGGATGATGCAGCTCCATATGCTAAATGTCCCAGAAGGAGGCTCGACCACCCACACGCTGGGTAAAGGGCATATTGACTTGGTCCCAGGTATGGCTCCTGGGGTAGCCTGTGAACCAGTTCCAGCTTCTCTTGGCCACAGTCCAGGAGCCCCTGGAAAACCCTGTCTTAGACAATCACCCACAGATGTGAGAACCTTTGTGGAAGTCCAGGTTTCCAGAGGAAAAGTTCCAACACACCATTGGAAAAAATAATACAAATTTCAGACACATTGGAGAGGAATACTGAATTGTGAGCTTCATGACTGGGGGTCAAGAAGAAGCTGAGAGAGTGGCAGACAGGCCTCTTAGAGGGCATTAAAGGGACATGGATCCTAATAATTGTGTCTTGGACTCCATCAAGAAGCCTGCCCACAAACACTGGTTATGCCTTGCTCATGGATGACCCCAATTGACCTGTGGGTACCCTCAGTACTCAGCATGCCTCCTCTACACACACACACCCACACTTTGGTCAGCTCCCTGTGTGTGCTCCCAGTGGTGGTGGCAGGGTGAGCTTTGGAAAATGGCTAGTAAGCACGTGCAGAAAATCGCCCAAATCTGCAGGCTAGGGAAACACCACAAACTTGAGATTTAGTGCCACTTTTTGGAAAACAAAAGTGAGACTGTCATCACCTGTACTGGTGCAGCGCAAGAACAAGAGAAGGCATAAGAAAAACCTTAAGGGGCTTCCCTGGTGGCGCAGTGGTTGAAAGTCTGCCTGCCGATGCAGGGGACATGGGTTCGTGCCCCGGTCCGGGAAGATCCCACATGCCGCGGAGCGGCTGGACCCGTGAGCCATGGCCGCTGAGCCTGCGCGTCCAGAGCCTGTGTTCTGCAACAGGAGAGGCCACAACAGTGAGAGGCCCGCATACCGCAAAAAAAAAAAAAAAAGAAAGAAAAAGCTTAAGACTTCTGCCACAAGAGGGAGGAAGAAGTATGGAGCAGCTATATCAATAGAAGGTCTGAGAAAGCCTCAGAATCACTACCAGGGCTCAGAGCAGGTATTTCTCTCCTGAAGGCAATTAGTAAAGACTGTAGGAGGTGACTACTGCTTCAAATGAAAAGACAGCAATGCAAAACTTCAAGGAACATGAAAAACATCAAGGAAACATGACATGACCAAAGGATCACAATAATCATCAGTAACCAATCCCAAAGATGCAAGGGAAAAACCTGTGTTAGATACAAAAAAAAGATTATAATAAAAGGAATCAAAGCATTCCACTACAAAAAGTCATCAAATCAAGACAGCAAGAGAGGCAAAAAAAGGAACAAAGGATGTACAAAACAGTCAGAAAACAATGAACAAAATGGCAATAGTAAGTCCTTACCTATAAATAATTATTTTAAACATAAAAGGATTAAATTCTCTAATCAAGAGACATAGGATGGCTGAATGGATTAAAAAAACAAGATCCAGTGATAAGTTGCCTACAAGATAATTACTTTAGCTTTAAGGACATACATATATAGAGAGTGTAGGGGTGGAAAAAGGTATTTCTAGCAAATATAACCAAAAGAAAGCAGAAGTAGCTATGCATCTATCACACAAAATAGATTTAAAGCTAAATATGGCAAAAGACACAAAGTCATTATGATAAAGGAGTCAATTCATCAAGAAGATATAACAAGTGTAAATATTTAGGCACCCAACACAGAATGCCTAAGTAATATAAAGCAAACACTAAGAGATGTAAAAGGAGAAATAAATAGCAATACAATAATAGTTGGGGCCTTTAATACTCTACTCTCAACACAGATCATCCAGACAGAAAATCAACGAGGAAAGGTTGGACTTTACTGTACTTTAGGTCAAAGGGGTCAAATAGATATATACAGATCATCCCATCCAACAGCGGGAGAACACACACATTCTTCTCAAGCACAGGAGAAACATTCTCCAGTGTAGATCGCATGATAAGTCTCAGAAAAAGTCTTAGCAAATTTAAGAAGACTGAAATCATACCAAGTAGCTTTCCTGAGCACAATGGTATGAAACTAGAAGTCAGCAATGGAAGGAAAGCTGGAAAAATCACCAATATGTGGAAATTAAAAAAACATACTCCTGAACAACCAAAGGGTCACAGAACAATTCAAAAGGGAAATAGAATATTATCTTGAGGCAAACAAAAGTGGAAACAGCATATGAAAACAAATGGGATGCACAAACAACAGTTCTAAGAGGGAAATGCATAGTGACAAATGCATACATCAAGAAAAAAAATTAATGAAATTGACAACCTTTGGCTAGACTAAGAAAAAAAAAGACTCAAAATCAGAAATGAAAGAGGAGACATTACAACTGATACCACAGAAATACAAAGGATCATAAGAGATCCTATAAACAACTATACACCAACAAATTGGAACCTAGAAGAAATGGATAAATTCTGAGAAACATGCAACTACCAAGACTTTTATCAGGAAGAAACAGAAAATCTGAACAGAACAATAATGAGTAGGGTAATTGAATCACTAATGAAAAAGCTCTCCCAAAGAAAAGCCAGGACCAGATCGTTTCCCTGGTGAATTCTACCAAACATTTAAAGAAGAATTAACACCAATCCTTCTCAAACACTTCCAAAAAATTGGACAGGAGGGAACACTCCAAAAATCATCTTACAAGGCTAGCATTACCCTAATACCAAAGCCAGGTAAGGACACTACAAGAAAAAAAACTACAGGTCAATATCCCTGTTCAGTATAGATGCAAATATCCTCAACATAACCTTTGCAAACTGAACTGAGCAGCACATTAAAAAGGTCACGTTCTTTGATCAAGTGGGATTTATCACTGGGATGGAAGGATAGTTTAACATATGCAAATCAAAAACTGATCCACTACATTAATAGAATGGAAGATAAAAATCATATGATCACCTTGATGAATAAAAATAATTTAATAAAATACATGCTTACATGATAAAAATTCTTAAATTGGGTATAGAGAGAAGACACCTCAACATAATACAAGCCATATAGAGCAAGTCCACAGCTAACATCATCCACAATGATGAAAAGTTGAAAGCTTTTCCTCTAAGATCAGGAACAAGACAAGAATCCCACTTTCACCACTCCTATTCAACATAGTACTGGAAGTCCCAGCCATAGCAATCAGGCAAGAAAGAGAAATAACAGGAAACCATATTGGAAAGGAAGAAGTCAGAATGTCTTTGCAGATGATATGATTATATATATAGAAAGTCCTAAAGACTCCACCAAAAACCTGTTATAACTAATCAAGGAATTCAGGAAAGTTGCAGGATACAAAATTAACGTAAACAGTTGTATTTTCTATACACTAACAAAACATCTGAAAAATAAAGAAAACAATCTTATTCACAATAAAATCAAAAGCAATAAAATATTTAAGAATAAACTGAACTGGGCTTCCCTGGTGGCACAGTGGTTGAGAGTCCGCCTGCCGATGCAGGGGACACGGGTCCGTGCCCTGGTCCGGGAGGATATATATATAATATATATATATTATATATATATATATATATATATATACACACACACACACACACACATACACAATGGAGTATTATTCAGCCATGGGAAAGAAGGAAATCCGGATGTTAACAACTAGAATGAACTAGAATTACTGAGAAGTAATAAACATTAACACCTGCATAATTTAATAAGCTAACATACTTCAGATAAAGTTGAAGACTCCATTTATTTAACCCCTGCCCAATCCCATTTTTCACTTCTTCCTGGGAGGCAACCGCTATGATGCATTACAGAACATGTTTTTATCCACATTTTTACCATACACATGCACCCACAGACACCAGAGCCCCAAACCGCCCCTCTCACCTCACCCCACATAACCACACTGTTTATAAGGGGAAAGTAGAGGTTTTCTAAGGACAACTGCATGTCCTGCATAGGGGACCAGAGGAAGTCACCCTCACATCTATGGGGAAGACAGGCTAAGGCTCAGTTTCCCTTAACACTGTAGCGCAGGGTGAGCTTTTCAAAGAGGGACTCTGCTGTGTTGGCTTCCAGGGCCCCCCATCTTGCTAATCCAGAATTAACCATTAACATTTCAAATAAAGTGAAGACCCCCTTTATTTCAACCCCTGCCCAATCTCATTCCCTTCACTCTTTCCCCTGATCAACCCCAATCATGATTTTCAGGGCATGTTTTTATACTTCAACTATGTAGAGACATCCACATTCACCAGGGCCCCAGGCCACCCCCACATTGTTTATTAGGGGAAGACGGATTTTGTGTTTTCCAGGGTCCCATGGAACACCTTCTCCCTCCCTCTGTGGAGATCCTGAGCTACATGTGGACCGGGCATGGGTAGCTGGAGAGACCCCTGGATACTTGTTTTAAAACTTTAAAGGTAAGAGAGTTGCACACACGAATCAACCGGGCAATTGTTCTTATTTGATCTCTTCTACCCTTGATCCTTTTCCCTTTCAGTGGACTCCGTAGTAGGGATAAAGAGAAAAATGTCATTTACTACCCTAGAAGAGCTATTTACTCTACTGTAAATACAGTGGAGGCTGGTAAAAGCATGTTGATAATAAGACATATTAGCTTTGGTTCTCTTGGTAGCAAATAACAAAAACTAAATCAAAGTTGGATATATGAAACCCAAGGGCAGAAATACAGCCAGGCTCAGGAAAGGTCTAGGAAGCAGCTATATCATTTCCAGTAATGTGATCACCGAACTGCTTTTCAACAAAGGGTGTCTTCCTAAGCAAACATTCAGAATGTAGTCTAGAGATTCAAAATGAACTCTGCTGCTGGTTGGAATTAAAATACACACACACACACACACACACGCATGCATATACACATACGATACAAAGGAAAGAAAACATATGTAAGTGGATGTTTTGTTATTACAACATGCATGCCAGGCATTGGTGACCATGGGAAGTCACCCCTGTTGTTTCTGAGCAAGACAGCCTAACACTCATTTTTCCATTATCACTGTTGCCCAGAGTGAACTTGTCAAAGAGATACTCCACCATTCAGACTTCCAAACCCCTCCACCCCCATCTTGCTACTCATACTTAACCAATATTATTTGCATGATTAATGAACATGAACATTTCAGGTGAAACTGAAGGCTCCCTTTATTTTAATCCCTGCGCAATCCCATTCCCTTCACTTGTTCCCCAGAGGCAACTGCAATCATGATTTTCAGGCTATGGTTCTATACTTTTACTATGCACATGCACCCACATTCACCAGGGACCCCTACCTCACCCCACCCCACCCCAGTCTACCCCCATATACCCACATTATTTATAAGGGGAAGATTGATTTTGTGTTTTCCAGGGCCCCATGGAACACCTTCTCCCTCCCAGTGGAGATCCTGGGCTGCATATGGTTGGGGTATGGCTGTGTTCAGAGACTCCTGGATACCTGTTTTAAAACTTAAAAAATGAGATTTGCCCACATGAATCAACCAGAGACCTTTATTCATTTATGAACCAATAACTTTATTGGAAGAAACGGAAAAACTGGAAGAAAAAAACTTAAGTGATAAAGTCCAGGAAAAGAGTCCTGCACTTGTTGCAAAAAAAAAAAAAAAATCGAATTTCTTCTGCAAGGGCACTATTGCTGTGTGCATGGCAGGCACGGTGACCAGCGCTCTGGTCACCCTGTGGCTCTGGGGAAGTCCAGTCCACGCTCAGTTCTTGTCGCTGTCGCCCAGGGTGAGCTTGTCAAAGAGGGACCCTGCCAGGTCGACGTCCGGGGCCCCCATCATGCTCAGGGTGGTGACATGACCCTCCAGCTCGCTGATGAACGCCACCTGCTGGCGGAGGTAGTGAGTTGCCAGAAAGTGGCGCAGGTGGGGGTCGCTCATGTCGATGGCCAGCTGGTGCAGGTGGAGCAGGCTCTGGTTCACGAGCTTCTCCAGGAACAAGGTGCACTTCATGGCCTTGAGGCCACTCTTCCACTCGTCACTGTCTGGCTTCCTGATGTCTTGGAAGTGGAGGCGGCCCCCACGCTGGTTCTGTAGACCCATCAGGCCCTGGGCCCGCCCGCTGTGCTCGTGGGAGCGGTGCAGGAAGAACCGGGTGAGGTGCTTCAAGGCCACGTCGTCGCGGTCGAGGTAAAAGGCCAGGGCCAGGCACACGAAAGAGGCGTGGAGCTCCAGGGTGAAATGGCTGTTGACAGCGGCCTCGCAGTCGAGGTGGTAGTTCTGGCGCACCTGAGAGGGCGGCGTGGGCAGCGTGGCGAGCGTGAAGGCAAGGCCGCGGAGCCTGCGGTAGCTGCCTCGGAGCGGTCCCACGTGGTCGAAGAGGGCGGCCGCTTTGGGATGGACGGAAAGGGCGACCCATTACCCGGGTTTGGGAGGGGGAAAGGAGGTTCCGGTTCCGTTACGGGGGGGGGGGGGTTGGGGGGGGTTGATGTGCACGGAGGGCGGGGCACGAAACCTGTGTTCCAGGTTTCATCCAGGCCTGGGTGAGGTAGGCCGACTGCGCTGAGCATCTGGCATCTATTAATCTTTAAATTTTGCAATAATATTTTTATCTTCCAAGGACTTTCTCTTGTTCTCTAATTGCTCCTTCTTATAGCACCCTGCTCTCATTTTATAAACCATCTTCCTTAAAATTCCGAGAATATGAATTTGGATTTATTCTGTTTCCTGTATTATATTTGCTTTTTCTGCAGAAATAGTTGTGTTTGTTCATCATGATCTTCTCTTTTACTTTCCTCAATGTCTGGCAAGCCTTTTTGTTCATTTAAACTTAGGAAGAAAGGACTTATTTGATTAGCCTCGGTAATTAGCACGGATAAGCTCTGGAGTTCGGACATCCATTTCACTTATAGTCTCCTCCTTGGAATGGGAGGGCAGAGCGTGTCAATTATTCAGTGGCCTCCTTTGCGGGAACATGGCATGGAGCTTTCAGGTAGGCTAGAGACCCTCACTGTTGCCAAAAGAAAGATGTAATTTCTCACATCAGAAGACAAATGTTTTTCCCTTCGAGGTAGCTGTGTCCTGATGTTTCCCTTCTGTGCAGGTCTACAGGTATCTTAAGCTCATTCGCTGTCTTTGGAGTGCAGTTTTGGGAGATTAAAGGTGGTCATATGGCACAGGTGCTTATGCCCAATGGAAGCAGGGGTGGGGGAGGCTCAGGGCAGGATGAAACATGTACCGTTCATAGAGTAGGTCTTTCATCTCACTGCTGACCTAGGACTCTGTACAATGCTTCAGTTTTGGTGACTGTTCCTGAAGTGTGTCTGAATGGCCTCAGTTTTCTACCGCAGATGTTTCAAATTCTCTGAATTAACTAATTTGACTGTATCTGCCATTTCCTATCTTCCAAGAATTCCTCATATATCTGGTGTGCTAATGACACCCTTTAGGGTATGTGGTGTGTGTGTGTGTATGCGCGCATGCGTGCGCGTAGATGTTTTTGGTGTGTTTAACCACTACCATGATTCAATTATCATTTTTTAAAAATTTCTAAAACTGTAAAGAATTTTCTGAATAGGTAATATAGTCACATGGTTCAAAGCCACACTGGTCTCCTTTCTGCAGGCAACCAGTATGGTATTACTTCTTATACATCAGGAGGAGAAAAGCAAAAGAGGAAGAAATAATACTCATGAAACAGAAGAGAAGAAACTTTTAAATATATTCTTTAGAAGCACATTCTTCTCAAGTACACATAGAATATTTACCAAGATAAATCATATTCTGGGCCATAACCAAGTCTCAATAAATTTCAAAGGATTCAAATCACACACGATTAAAAAAGAAAAAAACATGTAAAATCAAAAATCTAACCATCGCCCTTAAGGAACAAGAAAAAGAAGAGCAATAAACACCCAAATCAAGCATAAGTCAGGAACAATCAAGAAAGGAAAATTCAGTGAAATAGAAAATAAACAAAAAATAGAGAAAATAAATAAAACCAAACACAGACTCTTTAGGATTAAAGAAATTTCTAGACTGACAGATCAGGAAAAAAGAGAGAAGGCAAATTACCAATATCAAGAATGAGGGGGCTTCCCTGGTGGCGCAGTGGTTAAGAATCCGCCTGCCAGTGCAGGGGACACGGGTTCGAGATCCCACATGCCAAGGAGCAACTAAGCCCGGGTGCCACAGCTACTGAAGCCCACGCACCTAGAGCCCTTGCTCTGCAACAAGAGAGGCCACCACAATAAGAAGCACGTGCACTGCAGCGAAGAGTGGCCCCTGCTTGCTTGCAACTAGAGGAAGCCCTCATGCAGCAACGAAGACCCAACGCAGCCAAAAATAGATTAAATAAATAAATAAATTTAAATAAATAAAATAAAAAATAAAAAACAAAAATTAAAAAAAAAAAAAAGAATGAGGGAGAAGACATTACTACAGATTATGGAAAGGGAACAGTATTGCTGTGATTAGTCATGGCAATGACTAGACTAGACCAGAATCATGATTAGACTATGATTCACCTCTAGCACCTGGGTATGTTATTACTCCCCCAAATTGGGGTTCTCTTAGCAAGAAAGAAGGGGGTAAAATGGTTCTTAGATCAACTATCTGCCACACAGATTGCAACTTAGAATACATTAATTCAGGCAATTACTTTCTTTTCTCACCAAGAATGTTGGTGGTAGGACAATTCAGACCAAACTGCAATGAGCACAGGATTTCTAGTATAATGGAAATGAGTAATACAACAGGTGGTGGAGTGGAAAAGGCAAAGAGAATGGCATATACTGGAACAAAGTATCTCTTTATAGTAAGTTGAAGAGACATTACAATTCTTAGTAAATAATTATTTATCTCAGTTTCGTCTAAAGTTTACCCTGGATACTTTTTCTTTTTGTTTTCTGAAGTATAGTTGATTTACAGTGTTGTGTTAGTTTCTGGATTTTAATATTTTAAAATACAAAATAGCAAAATGGAACAGTTTTAATGAAAAACTAATATAAATTCTAGATTTGTGGGGAAATTCTAGATTTGTGGGGAATTATTGTTCTTACTACTTTATTTCATTTTAGTTATTAGTATGTACCTGGATCTTTATAATGTAATCTGTCTTTCAAAGTAATAAAAATAAATCTCTATAGAATTGAAAAGTTTCACTAACTTTAAATAGAATTCTTTATCATCTCTTCTACCTCTTGAGACATTACTCTAGAATTATAATGAAACCTCATCAGTTTATTTAGCTTAAAGACAGCTCCCTTGAAAATGATCTCACCATTAAACCAAACAAGTTCAAAACTGTCCAAGAGTTCAGGTTGCCACTTCTCAGATAGTAACAGGAAATTTCAGCCAACCTCTGTATTCTTTCCCAGTTGGCCCTATTATATTGCAAGTTCTATTAGGTTTTCTTTTTCTTTTCTTCCTGCCTTGTGCTCCAACTATGTCAGCTACATGGTATGATGCTCCGGAGTACCTGATTAGGAATCAAAAGCCACGAGTTCCAACTCCAGTCAGAAATCAGGCGCATCATTGGTCTTTTTGGCACTCACAATATTGGTCTACAGATGCAAAGAATGTCACCTGCTTTGCCTGTTCTAATGCACTTTAAAACAGTAAAAATAAAAATACAGCTAAGAGTATGAACCAGCCACCAGTTTTTCCATTTCGATCATATCTGGGCTTGAATAAGCATATTGTGATGTGCCTTTACTAATGGCCTAATAAGAACTGGCATAAGAAGCCTAGAGGTAAATTGTTCCACTGTGAAACCCCAGCATAACCATCACCCATTAAATTAGGAGGGAACTGTGTTCAACGCAGAGGGAGGAGAAGGCAGGGCAGGGAGACCTGGGTCCTACTTGGGGCTGGACCAATCAATATCTTGCTGTGGGGAAATGAGCAAACAGACAACTTCTCTGAGGCTGTTATTTCCTTCTTTGTGAAATGAAGAGCTTGACCTATTTGGTTTTCCTGGACCCTATCAGTTATAACAATGACTGGAGCCTATTCCATGAGTCCTTTCTTCAATAATAGAATGGAAAGAAAAATCAGGCTTTAGTCTATTCATGATGAGCAGTGATTGGTATCAAATACTAGCTTTGGGAATGGGGTAATATTTTAACATTCAGATAGTAATGCTATGTTAAGTTATGACAGTGCAACCCTCTGAAGCATACAATTCAAGAAAAGGCGGAGCCCTCTTTGCTCTGCAGGTGGCTGTCTGTGCACTAGGGGAAGAGATGCCCTGTTTCAGCTTGATGGTACTTAAGACCTATGGCTGACAATATAGGGCTATTGCAAAGTTCTAATTTCCTTTGCCATGGATTTTACTGTACCTTGCAAGTGGCTAAACTGAATCTTTTTTTAATCAATAGTCACTTTATTTATTTGTTACATCTTTATTGGAGTATAATTGCTTTACAATGGTGTGTTAGTTTCTGCTGTATAACAAAGTGAATCAGCTATACGTATACATATATCCCCCCATATCGTCTCCCTCTTGTGTCTTCCTCCCACCCTCCTTATCCCACTAAACTGAATCTTATTTTTACAGTTGCTGATATTCCAACCATGAGAACCATGGTCAGAAGTCTTGCCTTGGGGGAGCTGCACCCTAACACTAGAGGAACTGTGCCCTAACGCTGGGGGAAAGGACCAGTTACCACCCCCAATATTAAATCAGCAGCCACCCACTGTAACAGAAATTGATTTACAGTAGTGGCCCCATCCAGATGGGAATCTCTGAGGAGTGCGCAGGGGTGGTGATTGGCTGCCGTATTTTATCAAATATACCATGAATTGAAAAGCACACTTTTTTTCTGTATTAAAAAAGAAAAAAACATGCTTTCAAACACATGTCATTGATTGTAAGCTGCAGCACCTCAATTTCACAGAAGTTAAAATGTGAATAAATGATTAGAGAATTGATGAAATATGGTAAAACATATTGGGTTTTGTCATCCACTTGCCTTAGTATATTTATCAAAGTAGCTACTTTTTAAAATTATTCATAATTGTTTAAACTTTTTGGTAATTTATTTGTGGCCCTAATGGTCCACAGTATTATGCATAAATATGGAAAACATTAATTTAAAAAAACTGGCATTTTCTGTTGGATATTGTATCATTTTACAACACTTCAGCCTCATCCTAGGATGGGTGGTTTCTGACTTTTTTCTTCTTTCTTTTACTTCTTTGGAGAGAGAGGTTTAATGTATTAGGCTAAGGAATATAATTCCTTGGGTAACAGGTAAACCCCTGTTCTCTGAATTCATAGCTAATCTCCTCCTAGCATGCCATGGGAGGCATGTGACACCATCTTTCAGATGAAATAACAGGTGCGTTAAACATTTACCAAGCAAAGTTGCTGATTTAGGGTTCTACTCAAATCCCAGTTTGAATGTGAGAGTTCCATTCTCATCAATTCCACTGACTGAACGCCACTCATTATTGGATAGCATGAGCCGTTTCTAACAGTGACAGTACTGCCTAGCAAGCAATCAGGCACTCCAAAGCAGTGGCATGGTGGCTGACGGGGCCACTAGGATCACCACTGCACATGCTAGGTTGGTTGGTCACACTTTCATAAATTCAAAGTTACTGTTTAGACCCTAAGACCCTGAACTACTAAGGGGAGCTCTAAGAAAGCCACATGTAGGGTACTTGCAAGAGGAGAACACTAACAACCATTCCCCAAGTGGACATCTGCTTAAGCAGTGGAATGGCCGATGTGCCCCACTCCTGCCCCCTGTGCCCACAGGGTGGATATGAGGAAAAGCAAAGTGGGGAACAGGGTCAGCAATAGAGCAGACTACTTCCAAGGATTAAAATGAGGGTGTAAGTACTTCCCATAAGTTAGGTGGATACTGTGCAAAACTTGAGCTATGTTGCTGTTACTCTGCCCCAGAGGGCTGTTTGCCAGGCAGACGGCCTCAACAACGAGGAAGTGAGGTGTGCATACCAGGATTGGAGCCAGCTGGGGAAGGGTGCAAAAGAGGCCAGTGCAGAGTCATGAGTCCTATTCTTGGAACTGTGTTGTGGGGAGGCTTCTTCTAGGAGCCCTTGAAGAACACTGTGCATCTCCCACCCAACTTATAATTAGGCCCACCAAAGAATTAGTGACAGCCAAGAGGGGGTGACAGCAATACCAGTTAAGTTAGAGACATCTGTCCCCTTTCCCCTTCCTTCTCCCAGGTCCTCAAAATACCAGAGGAGAGAGAAATGGGAAGGGGCAAGGGTTAAAGAGTAGATCATGACCGTTTCCTTCCTCCACGATCTTCAGGTCAAGGTCTAGCAGAAGCTGAAGGAGCAGAGGAGGAAAAGGTGAGCGCCTAAAGCGAATCCAACACTCAACTTTCAAGTGGAAGAGAATGGATAGGAATTTTTATGTCCCAAAGTGCCTAGAAAGGTAAGAAATTTGCCTGTCTTCAAGGAATAAGAGTCTACACTGTCAAACTAGAGTGGTCATGCAAGGCAGGGTCTTTTCAGACACCTGATTCATCACTTATGTGACCTTAAACTCTGGTGTGATATTCCCATGGAACCCTTGAATTTCTACCAGCTCTATTAGGAGAACTCCTTCTGGGCAAACTAATTCTAATGAGTATTGATGAGCTCTGAAATTCCACATGTGTCTTGAGGGTAATCAGGGGGTAAATAGCAGCATATTTGGAGGTTCAACAGGGCATCACTAACTGGACATTGCTGCCTAAGATACGCAGAGTTATATTAAATCTATGGTACAGATGATTCTACAAATGACAAAAAAAATGGACCCCTCAGCCCCACCAGTACCCAGTCTCTGAGGGGAAGTCTGTAAAAAGATTAACTGGCATTAAGACAGGAAACGTGCTGAGGTAACTTCAGGTCAAGGTTAACAGACTGCTGGCATGGGCAGGAGAGACCCACACTGGAGCAAGTCCACTGCTTTGTTAATATGCAGGCTGAAACCCTCCAAATTAAGTTACTACCATAACCTGAAAAGAATAACTGAAACTACATAGGATTTATAATCTACAAAAGGGCCCAACTGCCAGAGAATAAAATTCACCACAAATTTAAAAACAACATCGACAATATAATCAATAAAAACTTACCTTAAATGATCATATAATGGACAACATGCTGTCAGACCTTCCCGATCTTTCTGGTAGCTCAGAATACCAATTCCACAAAATAACAGACTTTGGTCCTGTTTAACTTACTCTCAAGAGATCCCAAAGGAAACAGTGACAGGGCTTCCCTGGTGGCGCAGTGGTTGAGAGTCCGCCTGCCGATGCAGGGGACGCGGGTTCGTGCCCCGGTCCGGGAAGATCCCACATGCCGCGGAGCAGCTGGGCCCGTGAGCCATGGCCGCTGAGCCTGTGCGTCCGGAGCCTGTGCTCCGCAGCGGGAGAGGCCACAACAGTGAGAGGCCCGCGTATCGCACCAAAAAAAAAAAAAAAAAGAAAAGAAACAGTGACAAAGCCCATGGGAGCCCCAGGAAATACCCCTTGTGGCTAAAAGGGAACTTCATATTTGGCTCCTCCAAGAGGGTCTGGGATGGGTCCAGGGAAGGTGTGGAAAGATTTGGACGGAAATGCATAGAGTATGACTGGGAGACAGCCACACTGATGCCCCCTGTTTGGCCCCTATATGTCTATGCCCAGACTCGACTCTCTACCTTCCTAAATTCCCTCAGCTCTCAAAGGGCAAAGCTCTGAATCAGTAGCTCAAGGGCCATCAGTGGATCATGAGAAGCTAAGTGAAATAGGAGTTCCCCTAACAATGTCAAAGAATCCAAGTTTCTGCCTGCAGGTGTGACGAGTAATCTCCAGGGAACTAGTGACCAACTGTTAAATACCTCAGACACTGAGCACTTCTTGTTAATCACCATCTTCACCCAAAAATGTCTACATGCTACGTACGTCCTGCCGTGGGCTCTGAATTCAGAGATCCCCTATGTAGCTTTTGTAGCATATCCTAGTATGAAGGGGCACTGCATATCTCTTTCTTCAATTTCTCTTTTAATAATTTCCACACAAGACAAATTTAAGGCAACACTTTGGAATGAGAGGTATTATCCAAAAAGGAATAGCTGGACTTAGACTAAAATCCTTGGACCCAGTTTCTAAATTGCAGACACAGCTTGGGGGAGGAGTGGAGCATGGAGTGCACAGGGCATGGGACAGCCCCAGGCAGGACAATCGTCCGCACCCCCACAAATACTACCCGCTGCAAAGCTTTTTGAGTATTCCAACTAAGCAGTTTTAGTTAAACCATTTGCTTTACAATCTAACAAAATGTAATCGGCTGATCACCTACATTAGAATCCCCAGGACTGCTCATTAAAGCAGATTCCCTGGTCCTATGGAGACCTGTGGACCCTGGACTGTGCATTCTTAAAATAATTTTTTTTCTTATTTTGGAGTAATTTTAGATTTACAGCAAAATCGCAAAGATAGTACAGAGCATCCCTCTGTACCCCTCACCCAGTATCCCCTCATGTTAGCATCTTACATTAGGATGGCACATTTGTTATAATTAATTAACTAATATTGGTCCATTATTATTAACAATGGATTTGGATTTCACTGGTTTTCCCACTAATGACCTTTTTGTTCCAGAATCCAATCCACATTGCACTTAATCGTCATATATCTTTAGTCTCATCTGTTCTGTGACAGTTTCTCAGTCTTTTCTTCTTTTTCATGACCTTGACAGTTTTGAGGGGTCAGTATTTTGTAGAATATATCTCAATTTGGATGTCTTTGGTAATTTTCTCATAATTCCATTGGGGTTATTGCTTTGGGGGGAAAATATCACAGAGGTGAAGTCCCTTCTCATAACATGCTATACATGACTTATCACTGGTTATGCTAACTTTGATCACCCTGTCAAGGTAGTGGTTTGCCAGCTTTCTCCACTGGCAAAGTAAGTGGAGAAGCAAGGTATTTCCCTCCACTTTCCGTACTCTAATCTTTGGAAGCAGATCATTAAGACCAAGCAACCCTCAAGAGAGGCAGAGAATTAAGCTCTGCCTCCTGGAGAGGGGGGTATTTACATACACAGTTTGGAATTCTTGTGTACTGTAGATTTGTCTCTCTCACCTATTTATTCATTTATTTATATCATTATGGACTCAAGCATTTATTATATGCTTTAGGTTATAATCCAATACTACATCACTTATTTTGTTATTCAAATAGTTCTGCCTTTGGCCGTTGAGAACTCCTTCAGATCGGCTCCTGTGCCTCTTGGACATGCTCTCATTTGCTCTTTGAGTACTTCCTTACTTTCTGTTACTACAGTACACTTCAGCTCACCTTGTATTCTCCCTGCTCCAGCCCTCGAATCAGCCATTTCCCCCAAAGAGTCCTGATTTCTTTTGCTGTGGTATAGTATGAGAGACCCAGATCTGGGCATTGAGGGGGACTGTGCAGTTTCGAGAAGCAACCAAGCCGATTCTTAATGCACTCTTCAAGTTTGAGGACAGCCATTTTGGAAAGTCAAGCACAAATAAACTAGAAATAATTTGTCAAGAAAAGTTCTGAAATAGTTGTTTTAAAGAATTACTACTATTTGGTTCATGTTAGTTCAAGATTAAAACTTCCAAAATGCAAAGTACCCTGGGGGACCTGTAGAGAGGAAAAGAGAGAAAGCAATGGTAGAGATCGAATAATGATTCTGAAATAAAGTGATTATAATTCAGCACCTAAAAATTAGAATAAAATATATTTATCAAAGGCGTTCTCTGTGCCAGGCACTAAGCTAAGCGCACAGCTCCAAACATAATGCTGAGGGTGTAATTTCTCCTTTTTTAAAGGTACAGAAATTGAGGCCTAGAAAGGTGAAATGTTTGCACAAAGCAATACAGTCAGTAGGTGGCAGAGCTGAGACACCAAATCAGGTCCATGTAATCTTCCAAGCAGAGGATTTGTGCAGGGCATTCTGTTAAGTACTGCTTATGTGAGTATACAGGCTGTTTCTCCCAGATCTCAAATGCCAGGAGGGAGGGTCAGCTTATTCACTGTTGTATGTCCTGTGTCTGTTATACAGTAGGCACTCAGCAGATAACATCCGAATAAATCTGACCAAATTTCTACATTGGTGAAGAGGAGGACCATGAGGTATAACACATTTTCTTCTATTGTATCTTATAATTAGACTTATGTTCCAAATTAGGTAAGAAATTACCAAAAAAGAATTTTTACTGAAAGCATACTTCTAACTTCACACAGTTCAGATTTGGGGATGATGAAAATTAAGTATGAGTAAAACTGTCCTGAGTGATAAATTTTAGTAAACAAAAAGATAGTTAGTATGTACTCTAAGACTAGAAAGCAAATGTCAAAAGTCATAATTTTCTTCACTGCCTGGATTAATCAAGTGAACTTCAAAGACAATACTATGTTATTCAAATGCTTCTTAACACAGAGTAGATCCTTCTTAACAAATAACAAACAATGTTCTGAAATAGATCAAGGATCAGAATACCATTTCTATTACACTTACTAGACCAAAATCCCCTGATTACACCTTTTTGTAAATGGTATGGTTTCAATGGCATAAGCAAACTCAGATGACAGGCCGTAAACCATAAAGAAGGAAAGAAACCTAACACCAACATAATAAAAAATACGTTTTAAATTAAGTCCACATCTATCAGCTAACTTGTGAACAAGTTTCCGATCACTACTTCTATGAATTAAATGTACTTCATAACATGCCAATCCATTCGTTCATTCCTTCATCAAATATTTATTTAATTCCCATTATGTGCCAGCACTGTCTCAGATGCTAAAGACCACAGCTATGAACAAAACAGAAGAGAAACACTGCTGTCACAGAGCTAACAGTTCTGGGGGGAGAGCACCAATAAACAAATACAACAAATAGATGTCAAATGGTGGTAAGTGCTGAGAAGAAAAATAATTCCCAGAAGGGTCAAGAGGTTGCAATTTAAAGTAGGATACTTCCTCACTGAGAAAGTGAACGGGGAGTGATGAGGGAGCTCAGAAACATCCATGTGGAATAGGAAAGAGCAAGTGCCAAAGCCCTGAGGCAGGACATGTGCTATGTGTGTGTAAGGAGCCACAAGGAATCCACAGAAAAGTGATTAAGGGGTGATGTGTCATAGGAGATGAGATAAAGAAGTACCTGCAGCCACAGTGGAGGTGTGGAGGGGAAAGGGATGAGGACTGATCGTTTAGTGCCTTGTGGGTGATTCTGAGCACTTGGATGTGTACTGAGGAAGACAGGAAGCCGTTACAGAGAAGACACTTTAAAGGATCACTCTAGCCTGCTCTTTTGAGAATGACCTATGAGGAGGGGGCCAAGAAATCATATGAGTGACAGAGTGATGGTGGCTTGGATGTAAAGTGGTAACAAGTAGAGAGGCTGAGAGGTGGCTCTATTCTGAATATACTTTCATGTTAGAACCAACACTGTTGGCAGATGGAGTGAGGATATGAAAAAGGGAGAAGAGCGGCTGGGCCCGTGAGCCATGGCCGCTGAGCCTGCGCGTCCGGAGCCTGTGCTCCGCAACGGGAGAGGCCACAACAGTGAGAGGCCCGCGTACCGCAAAAAAAAAAAAAGGGAAGGAGATTTCACAGAAGAGAATATATAAATGGAAAATAAGAAAGGCTCCTCAGAGAAACAGCCAATTCCAAGACTGGGGTAGAGAAAGTACAAGATTATCCTGGACACCTTGTTGGGCCAAAAAGTAAAAAAGTGCTAGAAAAACTGATAGGGACATGTCAAAGAGACAGAGAAGCCAGTTTGAAGAAACTTCCATTAACCAAATTTGAGACATTTTGATCAATTTACCCTGAAGATATACTTCCAATAATGCAAACCTTGGCAACAAGGTTTGGGGCTTAGCAAAGAGATGGATGGATGCGTTACTACTGCATACTGAGATCAGAAAGGCTGTGGCAGAAGCAGATTTGGAGGGAAGGGACACAAATTTGTCTACGTAGAAATGTATCCAATTCCAAGAGGAGATGTTGAGTAGGCAGTTAGTCACCCAGGTCTGCAGTTCAAGGTAACCCTCCAGGATATAAATTTGGGAGTTATTAGCATTTCAAGCCACAAACTAGGAAAGCTCACCAGGGGAGTGAGTACAGACAGAGCAGAGTTTCAAGAAATGAGCTGATTGCTGAAGGGAGACGTAGGGTGAAGAGAGTTTTTTTTCCTAAGAGGTGTGTAGGCTACTGAGAATGATTCTACAGAGAGGAAGAGGTGATGCTGGAGAGGGCGGAGAATTGCTTGAGCAATTGCTGAAAGAGTTTCTTCTTCTATTTGCTTCGAAGATTGCTGAAATGCAGCATCCTGTCTCTGAGGGCAGGAAAGGATACAGAGAAGCACTGATACGCATAAGGGCCAGAGAGGGAAGCAATAAAAACATCATCATTCACCTTGAAAGCAATAAAAGAGGTCGGTAAGGTAGTAAGGTATACGATTAACACATAAAAATCAATAGCCTACAAAACACATACCTGACAATGGATTTGTATCTAGAATATACAGAAAACTCTCAAAACTCAAAAATACAAGAAAACAATCCAATTAGAAAATAACCAAAAGACAGGAAAGGGGGCTTCCCTGGTGGCGCAGTGGTTGAGAGTCCGCCTGCCGATGCAGGGGACACGGGTTCGTGCCCCGGTCCGGGAAGATCCCACATGCCGCGGAGCGGCTGGGCCCGTGAGCCATGGCTGCTGAGCCTGCGCGTCCGGAGCCTGTGCTCCGCAACGGGAGAGGCCACAACAGTGAGAGGCCCGCGTACAGCAAAAAAAAAAAAAAGGAAAGGAGATTTCACAGAAGAGAATATATAAATGGAAAATAAGCATATGAAAAGATGTTCAACATTACTGGCCATTAAGGAAATGGAAATTAAAACCACAATGTGGTATCACTACACGTCTATCAGAATGACTACAAAAAGAAACACAGTAACAGCACCAAGTGCTGGCAAGTATGAAGAGAAACTGGATCACTCAAACACTGCTGGTGGGAATTTAAAACAGTAATTTATACAATGACAACTTAGTCTGTCAGTATCCTAAAGAACTATACATATACTTAGCATACAACAATTATACCCCAGAGAAATAAAAACTTATGTTCACACAAAAACCTGTGCACAAATATTCATAGCAGCTTTATGTAAAATAGCCCCAAACTGGAAACCCAGATGTCCCTCAACGAGTGAATGGTTCAACAAACTGTGATACATCCATACCATGGATAATAAAAAATAATGAACTATTGATATACACACAACTTAGGTGAACTCAAGAGCATTATGTTGAGTGTAAACAGGCAATATTAAAAGGTTCCATATATATGATTCCATTTATATAACATTCTTGCAATGACAGAATTACAGAGGTGGGGAACAGATTAGTGATTACCACAGGTTAGGGATGGTGGTGGTGTGGGGGGGGTGCGACTATTAAGGGAGATTTTGTACAAATGAAAGAATTCTGCATCTTAACTGTAGTGGTGGTTACAGGAGTCTACACAAGTGATAAAATGGCACAGAACTATACACACGGATTGTACCAATGTCAGTTTCCTGGTTTTGATACTGTACTACAATTATGTAAGATGTAATGACTGAGGGAAACTGGGTAGAGGCTACATGGAACCTCTCTGTATTATCTTTGCAATTTTCTGAGAATCTATAATTATCTCAAAAGTTTTTAAAAATCTAATGCATCCGTGTAAGTATAACTTGGACCACAGGATTTCTCAGAACTCAAGTCAAAATAAATATATGGTTTATTAATTTTAAAAAATCAATAACCTAGTACATGAGTGTTCATAGCAGCTTCATTTGTAATAACCCCACACAGGAAACAACCCAAATGTCCATATACATATAATGATATACTACTCAGCAATAAAAATGAATAACTATTGATATGTGCACTATGGACATCTGAACATAATCATGCAGAGTAAAAGAAGTCAGACAAAACAGTGCATAATGTATGATTTCACTTACAGAAAACTCTAGAAAATATAAGCTAATCTACAGTGACAGAAGTCAGATGAATCATTGCCATGGGGTGCTCTTGATCATGGGGAGAGGTGGGAAGGAGGAATTACAATGGGGCAAGAAGGACCTTTTGGGAATGATGAATCTGTTCACTATCTTGACTGTGGTAATGGTTTCATAGGTGTATGCATATGTTAAAACTTACCAAGTTGTATACTTTATATATGTGTGGTTAATTGTATGTCAATTATAACTCAATAAGGTTTAAAAAAATCAGTACCTTACACATTCACAAATAATAACCAATTAGAATATATCATGGAAAAGAACCCATGTACAGTAGCAACAAAGAAATAGTTAGGAACCAACCTAAGAACTGTGCAAAACTTATATGATGAAAACAATAAAACATTCCTGAAAGAGAGAAATACTGATTTCAACAAATAGAAAGAAATCTCTTCTTGTAGAGGGTGATTTAATACCTTAAAGATGTTAGTTCTCCCTAAATTAATTTACAAACTGAAAGAAATCCCAATAAAAATACTGACAAATGATTTTTTTCTGTGCTAGAAAAATTAATACTAAAATTTATATGGAAAAATAGGCATGTAAGAATAGCTCACAAAACACTGAAAAAGAAGAGCTTATAAGGAGAACTAGTTCTAATTTATACTAAGTATACTAAAAATCTTCTATAAATAAAACAGTGTGTCACTGGCATTTGAGCAGAAGGATGGACCAATGGAAAAGAATATAAAATCCTGAAATTGACTAGGCACATACTGAAATTAGGTATATGATAAGGGTAATTAAATCACTGGGGCAAAGAAGGATTTCATAATAAATTGTGTTTGGACAACTGGATAGCTATGTGAAAACAAATCAGATCCATAACTCACACCACACCCAAGAATAAACTGTAAGTGAATCAGAGATCTAAATGTAAAAACTCAAATATGTTAGAAGAGATTGGGTGAATTCCTCTATAACCAGGGCATAAGAGGATGGTTTTCTACTATGATTAAAAATCTGGATTTAATAAAATATTTCTTTAATTTATGGCTACAATGAAAATGAAAAAAAAACTGCATGATAAAAATCCATAAGCAAAGTCAAAATATAAATGACAACTGTAAGCAAATATTTGAAATATATCACCAATAAAAGCTATAGTATCTCTAATATACTTATTAAAAATTCAGGGAAAAAAGACCATAAATCTGATACAAAAATGGGCAAAAGGCAAAGACAATTCACAAGACAGATATAAAAATGGCCCATAAACACATGGCAAAATACACAACTTCACTCATAAGAGAAATGTAAATTGAAACACCACCAAGATACCACGTCACACCCAAAAGATTGAAAAGAATATCAACGCTTTTAAAATACACTCTGCTGGTCAGACTGTGAGGAAATAGGCACTCTCAAATATCTGGTGGGAATGTAAAATAGTACAAGCTTTACAGAGGGTACTCTGGCAATATCTAACAAAAGTACATATGCATCAATCCTTGACGAGCAATCCACTTCTAAGAATTTACCCTGAAGATACACTTCCAATAATGCAAAATTATTTACTACAGCATTATCTGTAATTGCAAAAATACTGGAAACTACTTAATGCCTAAATACAGTAGACTGGTTGAATAAACTGTGACACATCCTTACTAGGAAGTACTATACAGATTTTTAAAAATAGGATAATCTCTGTGAATACATAAGGAGTGACTTCCAGAATGGATAGATGGATGGATGAATATAAATGTTTTCCCCCTCCCTATTACGATATGGGTATTAAAATTCTGAAACCACTGTATGTGTGTTGTAGAACTGGGCAAATGAGTTAACATATTGATGTTACTGAAAGTCAGGGAAGAATATCTACAAAGAATATCTACATCGCACCTACCAATACAGAATGGGGAAAACAAAGAAGAACCCTGAGGGGTATTGGAATCGGAGATCAGCAGGATGAATATGCAAGTCCATACACCACACACATGCACATACACACATTTATGTGCATACATGTGTGTAATTATTTTCCTACCTCTGTTGCTGGAAGGCCCAGAAGCAATGATACTCTGATAGCAATGAGAACACTCTAGCTCCCAGATCTTGGTTTCTAAATATTATTCCTAACTATAAGTAAGAAAGGCTCCTCAGAGAAACAGCCAATTCCAAGACTGGGGCAGAGAAAGTACAAGATTATCCTGGACACCTTGTTGGGCCAAAAAGTAAAAAAGTGCCAGAAAAACTGATAGGGACATGTCAAAGAGACAGAGAAGCCAGTTTGAAGAAACTTCCATTAACCAAATTTGAGACATTTTGATCAAAACACTGACAGTTGGGCTTCCCTGGTGGCGCAGTGGCTGAGAGTCTGCCTGCCGATGCAGGGGACATGGGTTCGTGCCCCGGTCCGGGAAGATCCCACATGCCGCGGAGCAGCTGGGCCCGTGAGCCATGGCCGCTGAGCCTGCGCGTCCAGAGCCTGTGCTCCACAACGGGAGAGGCCACAACAGTGAGAGGCCCGCATACCGGAAAAAAAAACCAAAAAACAAAAAACACTGACAGCAATGAATTATAACTCACTGAATAAAATGATCTATGAAAGATAGATAAAGGGAAAGTTCCTGCCCATAGTGGAATGCCAACTAACAAACGTACACAGAATGATTGAGTCAGAAATTCACCATTTAGCGTTATATTAAACTAGAATTTAATTGATTCAGTCAAGAACTATCAACAGCAGACATTAAAACTAGATGGTAAGGTTGGAACTCATTTGAAAATACAAAATAAGGGAAACAACACATAAAAAAGCTGTGGACTGACTGCACTCAAGATCAACTCTAGGAACGAGTGGAAGGAGAAATTCTACTGAAAAGGAAAAATAAAGTTGATTTCTACTTGTATCTCACAAATCTTAGGACTTTTAATAAACCCGTTATACATATTGCTATGATAATCTGAACTTAAACTTAGCTGAGAGGGGAAATGTATGTGAGAGCAAAATGCCGTGTAAGGTGGGCAGAAATCATGTCTGACTAATGTGTACGATCCACAGCCAGTGTATATTTACAAAGTTTATTTAAGTCCTGACATATTCCATAGTTCAATCTCAAAGTATTATACTTCATGTAGTACTAAGAATGCTGTTCGATGATTGTAAAAATACTAGTACCTGGAGAAAAGCCTAATGACATTTAAATATGCTTGTTTTTAATAATGTTCTGGATTCAGAAGGGAAATTCAGGCTCAAAATTCTATATGCAATAAAAAGATTACACACTAAAAAAACCCCACAAAAACTAGTAGGTAGAAGTTTGGTGGAGAACAGAATATTTACACAGTCTCAAAGTATCTTCCCACTAAAGTTCTTACCATTCCTTTAAAGGAGAATGATAAAGCAGGATGAAAAGCCATTAGCTTTATGAAAACCACAGTAGAATATCTAAAATTTGTATTTTTTGGAAAATCACAATATCAAAAACTAAGTTCCATTTAAGTACATGAACTAGTTTTTTATTAAAACCTGCATGCTACAAAGCACCATTTATACGATAATCCTATTGTTCTTATTAAAAATTTATACTAAAAATAGGCTAGAATGATAAATACCAAAAGTATAAAACTGATGGTGCTAAGAATTCAAGTGATTTTATTCATTTTATGTTTTACTACATTTTCAATTTCTCTACAATGAACATATATTAAGAAGAAGAAAAAATGTGTAAAAAAAACCCTGCAAGAAGTAAGCAGATACAGAAGAAAAAAGCTGGAAAGAAATTAAAAAGCCAACAGTGCTTTGTGATTGCATAATGGCATCATGGGTGATGTATTCTTTTCCCTGTTTTTAACTGTGGGACTTAAGATTTAAAAGCCATGATGCTCACAACTTATCACTTTATAAACTGATTTTACCTTTGCTGTGCACACTGGAATCTAGCAATGCTGCCTCTCTGATAATCTCTCCTTGAACTCCTTCCTCTTACGCCCTGGATCCTTCTCTACCTAACAAGAGAACAAATCCTCTTTCTTTAAAACTTCTGCATCCACTGCTCCTGAGATTATTTGATGTCCCTTTATCACAGCTAACATCATTTGTTTCGCATGTAGTGTTATTTTCATGGTTAGCGTACAGGAATGGATCTTTATATAATGGCAACCACTGGTAATGTCATTTCCTACCATAAAGCAGTTCCAGAGAATGTATACCACTGCCTTGTGCTTTCTCATCCCTGTTCTCCTTGCATAGCAATTGGTCTAGAGTAAGGAGAGGTGAAGAGGTATCTTGTCAGAGTGGGTAGGGGAGTTCTGATATGTCTCTTCTTTTGTAGAAGTAAAACGTTTTATTATTTTTTATAACATCTTTATTGGAGTATACTTGCTTTACAGTGGTGTGTTAGTTTCTGCTTTATAACAAAGTGAATCAGCTATAGGTATACACATATCTATCCCCATATCTCCTCCCTCTTGTGCCTCCCTCCCACCCCTCTAGGTGGTCACAAAGCAGTGAGCTGATCCCCCTGTGCTATGTGGCTGCTTCCCACTAGCTATCTATTTTACATTTGGTAGTGTATATATGTCAGTGCCACTCTCTCACTTTGTCCCAGCTTACCCTTTCCCCTCCCTGAGTCCTCAAGTCCATTCTCTACATCTGCATCTTTATTCCTGTCCTGCTCCTAGGTTCTTCAGAACCAATTTTTTTAGATTCCACATATATGTGTTAGCATACGGTATTTGTTTTTCTCTTTCTGACTTACTTCACTCTGTACGACAGACTCTAGGTCCATCCACCTCACTACAAATAACTCAGTTTTGTTTCTTTTCATGGCTGAGTAATATTCCACTGTATATATGTGCCACATCTTCTTTATCCATTCATCTGTCGATGGACACTTAGGTTGCTTCCATGTCCTGGCTATTGTAAACAGAGCTGCAATGAACATTGTGGTACATGACTCTTTTTGAGTTATGGTTTTCTCAGGGTATATGCCCAGTAATGGGGTGGCTGGGTCATAGGGTAGTTCTATTTTTAGTTTTTAAGGAAGCTCCATACTGTTCTCCATAGTGGCTGTATCAATTTACATATCCACCAACAGTGCAAGAGGGTTCCCTTTTCTCCACACCCTCTCCAGCATGAATTCTTTGTAGATTTTTTGATGATGGCCATTCTGACTGGTGTGAGGTGATACCTCATCGTAGTTTTGGTTTGCATTTCTCTAATGATTAGTGATGTTGAACATTCTTTCATGTGTTTGTTGGCAATCTGTGTATCTCCTTTGGAGAAATGTGTATTTAGGTCTTCTGCCCCTTTTTGGATTGGGTTGTTTGTTGTTTTAATATTGAGCTGCATGAGCTGCTTGTAAATTTCGGAGATTAATCCTTTGTCAGTTGCTTCCTTTGCAAATATTTTCTCCCATTCTGAGGGTACTCTTTTGGTCTTGTTTATGGTTTCCTTTGTTGTGCAAAAGCTTTGAAGTTTCATTAGGTCCCATTTGTTTATTTTTGTTTTTATTTCCATTTCTCTAGGAGGTGAGTCAAAAAGGATCTTGCTGTGATTTATGTCATAGAGTGTTCTGCCTATGTTTTCCTCTAAGAGTTTTATGGTGTCTGGCCTTACATTTAGGTCTTTAATCCATTTAGAGTTTATTTTCGTGTATCGTGTTAGGGAGTGTTCCAGTTTCATTCTTCTACCTGTAGCTGTCCAGTTTTCCCAGCACCACTTATTGAAGAGGCTGTCTTTTCTCCATTGTATATCCTTGCCTCCTTCATCATAGGTTAGTTGACCATAGGTGCGTGGGTTTATCTCTGGGCTTTCTATCCTGTTCCATTGATCTATATTTCTGTTTTTGTGCCAGTACCATACTGTCTTGATTACTGTAGCTTCGTAGTATAGTGTGAAGTCCAGGAGCCTGATTCCTCCATCTCCATTTTTCTTTCTCAAGATTGCTTTGGGTATTTGGGGTCTTTTGTGTTTCCATACAAATTGTGAGTTTTTTTGTTCTAGTTCTGTGAAAAATGCCATTGGTAGTTTGATAGGGATTGCACTGAATCTGTAGATTGCTTTGGGTAGTATAGTCAATTTCACAATACTGATTTTTCCAATCCAAGAACATGGTATGTCTCTCCATCTGTTTGTATCATTTTTAATTTCTTTCATTAGCGTCTTATAGTTTTCTGCATACAGGTCTTTTATTCAACATAGTTTTGTAAGTTTTAGCCACAGCAATCAGAGAAGAAAAAGAAATAAAAGAAATCCAAATCGGAAAAGAAGTAGTAAAGGTGTCACTGTTTGCAGATGACATGATACTATACATAGAGAATCCTAAAGAGGCTACCAGAAAACTACTAGAGCTAATCAATGAATGTGGTAAAGTAGCAGGATACAAAATTAATGCACAGAAATCTCTTGCATTCCTATACACTAATGATGAACAATCTGAAAGAGAAATTAAGGACACACTCCCATTTACCATTGCAACAGAAAGAATAAAATACCTAGGAATAAACCTACCTAATGAGTAAAACATTTTAAAACAGCATCACTATCTGTTAGCTTCCTCTGCACTTTCTCCCAGATGAAGCACGGTATGGTCATAATGGTATCTATAACGTTCCCGAACAAAGCCTTGTGTAAATCATGCTTCCCCCTTGCTCAGATGATCGATCTCAACTCAGCAGGGTCCTATGGCAATGGAGCCCTCAAAGACAGACCAGCACACAGGGAAGTGAAACTAGACCTCCGACCCGCAGAGTCGGGTGGCTTAGTTAGAGGCCCCGTTCAGAGTTAGTTCTTTGGGAGGGTAGTTTTTAAATGACAGCAGTGCACACAATTTGGGAATGCAGGTTTCAAATATACATCACAAAGGTAGGCAAATCTGTGAACATTTAAAAAAGATTGCCGATATACTTACAGTTTTTTCGTTATTTTCAAAAGCTTCTCTTGCTTCTTCAAATGTGCAGACTTCTTCTTTGCATTCACGTTCAATATTGCCCTGCCTTATCTCTTCAAAAAGTCCATTAGCTCTTGGGTAGCGTTTTAATACTGAATTGGCTTTTTCTCCTGTGAGGAAAACTAAAAAGAGATATAATAATAAGCATAAAACTGTAATTTAAAAAAATGTGGAAAGTTAATAAACAAGATGAAATCTGCTGGATACTCTTTAGAAAACATAGCCAACACCCTAAACCTCTTTCTCTAGGTCAGCAAAGTGACATTCAGCTCTCAACCACCAATCTGCTGTCTTCCTCATCATGTGAATGTGTCCTTTCAGTAGCAGTTGCCCTGGGCAGGGACAACAACATGATTAACGATGTTATATCCAGACTTTAGCACATGTCTGCCAACCTTGGGTGTTTAAATATAGCAATAATGATACCAGTACTTGTGCTCATTACTGTAAGAGGAAGCCCCCAGGCGTTCTGCTGTTGGACAGCAGCAATGAGATCAAAATCCAGTCTATGGACTATCAGTCTTTGTCCCCCTAACTAAAAAATAATAAAATTCCAATCGACCTAATAGAAACCCAGAGAACACTTACTTGTACGAAAGGAAGAGTTGACAAAATAATATCAAGAAATTAAGACAAATTTGGCCATAATTCATTCCAAGAGATATTAGTAATAATTTTGTTCTAAATGCACTTAAATATATTTTGACACTTTAATATATTTAACCCCATTTCAGTGTCCTTCAGAAAAAGAAAATTGTTCTGCATGACTTATAGGGGCATTTCATATAAACATTCAAAATGCACATTTATGATACCCAGTAAAATAAGGCAATGGTTATATGCATACTCATGGGGAATTATTTTTTTTTACGTACAGATTCATTTTAAACTATACTTCAATTACATTTTTCTAAAACTGTCCTGCTTGTTTGGAGAGAGAAATAGAATGCTACCAGAATTTAATCTTTGCTAATGCAAAGAAATTACAAAATTCCCTAATCTTAAAGACCTCTGACATGAGAGAAGGCACATTACAGATCCTTCAAGATGTATTTTTAAAAAAAAAAAAAAGTGTACATTTTGCAAAAAACATTTTGAAGTAAAATGAAAACCGGTAAATGCTCTTTTAAAAATGGCCACAATAGCAATGAATTTAAGGTTTACCTCATTTTAGAAATGTGTATTTCACGTCATAGAAGATACGGATTCATTACTTAGGATTCTTTAAAGTATCCAAATTGATACCAATTAGATGGCTACATTGAAAACTACAGTAGGCCTTCCATAAGTGTTTCCTTCCTTCTGTACTTCAGAAGGGTAACCACCGATAAAAATTAATCACACAGTCATAAAATATCATTAGAAGAAATCTTAAAAAATAAAAAAATAAAAGGATGCTATTGAGTGGGAGAGTAATAGTAGAATTTTCTATCAGTGCTTTTCACAGTTTAGCAGCATCAGAAGCCCATGCTGGACTTATCACACATATTGCTGGGCCGACCTCCCAGAGTCTCTGATTCCATAGGTCTCGGGTAGGGCCAAGAAGCTGCATTTCTAGTAAGATCCCAGGTAACACTGGTGCTGCTGGTCCCACTCCCACAGTTTGAAACCACTACTCAAATGGGAGCTCCTTAGAAAACTAGTTCTGAGGAAGGTGTTTATGGAATGCTGGGATTAACAAATTTAAAAAAGATCTTTTACTGCATGACTTTTCAGGACCCTTAATATGCAGTTAATATATATTTTAAATCTCCAGAAAACGAACATGACACAGGCATGTGTCATATTTATTTGACTGTGGAGCCCTTTTTCAAGGAACATTTCACTGAATTAACAACTTCCTAGCCATTGGTTTTATTTATGCCATGACAAACAACTCTCTTCCATATAATAGGCCAACTAATTCATGAAGACAGTAACTGATTTCTCTCGAGGCTTCTCTTTTCTAGGATAAACATGTCTAGTTCCTTCATCTGTTGGTCATATAAAATAGATAGGAGTCTCCGTACCGTCTTTACCTCATGAAATATTGTATTCTACACTCAGTGTGGTCTGACAAGTAAAAAACTGATCAGGGCTATTGGCTTCCTTGTTTCTAAACACAACAGATATGTCAATAAAGTCTAACGCATCTTTGGCTTTTGGGACAGTTTTCTTGAAAATAAACCAATCAGTAATAATGTATTTTAAGCTTTTAAGAGGAAAAAAGAAACCTAAATTCTCCTAAGAGAACATGTTATATACACTATCTCCATAAAGGGGTGAAGGAAAGCAGCTAACTCTTGAAACCAGAAAGCAGGCTAATTCAGAAGGTTAAGCAACTATAAGGTAATATAGCAAGACACAGCCCTTCTTATTCCAGCCGAATCAAATTACCAAGAGCATTCCACAAACACCTTCTGTGTATTTTCTTGTACTGGGAGGCAACATGATATAATACAGAGAACTCTAGATGGAATAAGCTGGCAAGTAGATTTTATCTCACCTGCCAAATGTGCTCAATTAGAAGATACCACCTAGAGTAAGAGTCTGACCAGTAGGAAAGATATTGTTACAGATTAGTTCCATTTGCCATATATTAGGGAATAGGAAGTTGTGGCAGAGTATTTGCTGTTCCTCATCAAGGTAATTTGGAAATCTCATGGGTGATACCAGAATTGGGACTCTTTCTATGTGGAAACAAAATAAAGAGAAAGGTGGCAGCTTGGACCTATAGGTTAAGATCAGACTATTTCTTCCTAAAACACTGGGCAGTTTCCACAATGCTAGGCCTTGTGTTTGGACTTAATGTTTGAAACTAAAGTTGATTACTTCCCTCTACCTCCTTCTCATCAAAATGTGTGAGTTGGGCTTCCCTGGTGGCGCAGTGGTTGAGAGTCCGCCTGCCGATGCAGGGGACGCGGGTTCGTGCCCCGGTCCGGGAAGATCCCACATGTCGCGGAGCGGCTGGGCCCGTGAGCCATGGCCGCTGAGCCTGCGCTCCGCAACGGGAGAGGCCACAACAGTGAGAGGCCCATGTACCGCCAAAAAAAAAAAAAAAAAAAGGTGTGAGTTACCCCACAGCTGTCCAGAATCATGTGTATGCCTTCATCAGAGATTACATGATGTGGCAAGTATACAGACTGTAAATTTACTTTGAGAACACAACACTAAGGTATTAATCAAACATGTTCTTTTCTCATTAAAGGACATAAAGAAAAACCTAAGCTGTTTCTTTAGATTCAGTTAGGAAACACCCTTACTAAAGAAAATATTTAAACTCTAAGTCTGGCAAACACATAAACGACCACAAAATAAGTATATTAATTCAAAAAACGTAACTACTTTTTCATAATTTCAAAATAAATAGCTCTCACCCATGCTTTCTCCTCAAAAGAAAAGAATAAAGATAAATGAAATAAGATAGCTTCTCAAGTAACTCTCTAAATTACTGCCTTAAACCGAAATATGTAGTCATGTTACATATTTTTAATGCATTGCAGCATACTAAAACTGACATTTTAATGCCAAAAATCTTTATCTAGGCAAAATCATGTCCGTACATTTGCTGAAAAACAGCAGATGGTAAGGCCTGAAAATTAACAGCCCACATGGAAAATCTCTACTCCACTTATCTAATCAGTTCTCTAATCTTGGGTCTGGATTCATTGAAACAGTCATTATTTAAAGTTGCAAATGTTTACATTTTTCTTTTAAGTGAACAAAATTCCTTCTTTAGGACATATTTACTGAACACAGACTATGTACAATGAGATCATGACAAGTCACAAAGATGAGTAGGAGACTGCCTTTGACCTCAAGGTTCTTCAGTGCAAGAGATAATGAAGATAAAAGAGATACAAAAACAGCTCTAACACAAGATGAACAAGGTAGATGCTCTTTGAGGTCAGCAGGCAGGCGTACTTCTACTGGGTAAGTGTGTTTCGGGATGGGAGAGGAACCTGGAGAAGGGCAAGTAAAAAGTATATTTGGGCTGGCCTTTTAAAAATTGGCAGGATTGGGGCATGCAAAGATGGTGAGGAAAGACATCCTAGGAAGACAAAATAGTGAGTGAGGGCCTGAAATCGAATAAACCTATGGCCATAAATGAGGAATATGAGCTGGTCAGTAGGGCCAGAGTACACGATTCAAAAGAGGGAGAGAGGGAGATGAAACCGGAAAGGGGCCTGATAGCCATGTCATGGAGGCATTTAATGTTAGGCTAAGATATTTAAACTATTCGACAGCATTCAAGAGTTTAAACCGATACTTCATGGAGAATAACCTAGAAAAATGTATAAGTACAACAGATTTGGGGGTCGGATGAAGAGAAAATGGACGGATAAAGGCAGGAAAAAGGCTACTTACAACAGACCAGGTTAAGAAATAATGAGATCATGCATTAGCATGGTGGCAATAGGAAGGGAAAGAAAGGGACAGATGTGAAATATGGGTGATCTCTTTGGCCACTACACCCATCATGTACCTTATTCCTCAGTCAAACCAAATCTTACCATCCTTCATATAGGTTCTTTTTATGCCTCCATAATTCTGTACCTAATATTTCCTCTACCTAGCAAACTCCTATTCCATTCAGATGTAAAATCCTCTAAAAACTTTCCCCAGATTGTACTCCCCACTTCGTTAGACAGAGCTGCTATAGACTCTCAGTATTTACGTATACTTCAATTATAGCAATTAACTATATTGTAATTTTATTATAATTTTTGGTACGCCTATCTGGTTCCCCCTCAAGACTTGAGGGCAGGGCCCATGTATTATTAATATTTTGATCCAACATCTGTCTTTCATAATACCTAGTAAAGACCTTGGTACAGTACATGATTCAATAAGCGTGGAATAAAGGAAAAGGCAGAATGGGAGAAACTTGATATCTGAATGACTAGAAGCTGGGAAGCCATGGACCATGCCTCTAATTATGAGGCAGCATCGCAAACTTAATATATGATTATGAAATCAATACATTTACTGCAAAGTTTCTAGTGAGACAGCATTTGAATATCCTTTTGCAAGAGAAACTACCTTTTGAAATTTGTACAGTACTTCTGTTTGGGCTCCGCTTGGAGCACGTCTTTTTTTGTTCTGAAAGAACCATTGATTTGCCGTAATACTTATGTAGAGGGAGAGTAGCTGGACAACTACTGTTGTGGGAAGAGGGCACAGCCAGATGCTTTTTGGCTTGGCAAGGAACTAGCACCTTGGCTCTCCAGGGTGCTGCAGTGAATTCATGAAGAATGTGCAGGATATTTTACAGTTTTGGAGAAATGCATTGATACTTAACATCTGTTGGATACCACACAAACTATGAGCTTAAGGTAATTCACAGTTTCATTATTAGATAGTTCTACATTCCTTTCCTTTGTGAAACTGGATTTTCAGCTATGATTTTTTAAAAAAAAAGTGCTGTGTTTGACAAGAAGTGAGGTTTGAGAAGTGCGGTGCCCAACAGGTACACACATCCAATTAGTAACTGCATGGCTATTTTAAGATAGAAATATCGAAACAAAGCAAGTCACATGAGTTTTTTTGGTTTCCTAGTGCATTTATAAAAGTTACGTTTACACTATACTATAGACTATTAAGTATGCAATAGCATTATACCTTTAAAAAGCAATGTGCATACCTTAATTAGAAAATACTTTATTGCTAAAAATGCTATTACCTGACAACACAGGGTTGCCACAAACCTTCAATTTGTAAAAAAACACAATATTTGCAAAGTGCAATAAAAGGAGGTATGCCTCGGGCTTCCCTGGTGACGCAGTGGTTCAAAGTCTGCCTGCCGATGCAGGGGACGCGGGTTCGTGCCCCGGTCCGGGAAGATCCCACATGCCACAGAGCGGCTGGGCCCGTGAGCCATGGCCGCTGAGCCTGTGCATCTGGAGCCTGTGCTCTGCGACGGGACAGGCCACAACAGTGAGAGGCCCGCGTACCGCAAAAAAAAAAAAAAAAAAAAAAAAAAAAGGAGGTATGTCTGTATTATTTTTTCAAATGGTTACCAAGCTGTCAGGATATAAATACCTATTAAGTTGTTTGGACCTAATTACTTAATAAATGGAACTATTAGGCATTTCTTTTGGCCTACGGCTGCTGTGAAAAAGTCTCTGCAATAACTAAGGGCACCTTAAACTCAGAAAGTTTGGGAACCTCTGACCTAGGGGTTCTAGAGGCTGATGGAGTCCTGCCACTGCTCTCCCAAATACATCTGACACACCATGCTTGAATGGGCTAGGAAGTTCCTTCTCTGAGGAAGGAAACTGAAATCCCTTTTGAAAGTTTACAGTTACTGAAACCTGTCACATGGGTTACTGCGGCCCTGATAAGAGCTAGCAGGAAAAGAATACAGTACAGTTCCCCCCCATCCAGTCAAACCCTTCAATTGTAGGTTATCCTAAGGTCTCCCTCAATTAGCCACTCTGGTTCTGTGAGCTTGCCTGGGAAAGAGGCCAGGGAGATGAAAATGAAACAACAGGGTCACTAGGTAGCCGGAACACCGGGCAATCGGGCCTCCTGTGTTATGGAGCAAGCACAGGTGAGTGAAATGCTGGGTAGAAAGGTGCCCTACTCTCTTCCTGGCACTGCTGGTAATTACTACCAGCCAAGCAAAGGCAACCTATGCCACAGTTCACAAAGTGACTCCTCTACTGTCCTTGGAATTGTCCTGGGTACCAGAAAGCCTGGTTTGAGTGCCCTGGTTTTAATGTAAGACTATACGCCGACAACAATAGCAAGAACATGAAGATCAAGAGAGAATGGGAACTTCCTACAAATGCACCTAGCATTCCATTATCTTTCTTCAGTGCAGGAGGCAGGGCATACTCCTCTGTTTGTGGGAGAGGGTGAGCTTCATGTCCTACTACTCCGCCATCTTGATTGCTCCTCCCAGGGCGTACTCCTCTAGACCTAAGGTGCAACCCTAGAGTTCTTCAATTTCCCATGGGAATAGGGTTGGTCAGGGAAGGAAGACAGACATTCTCATATTTCCAGGGGCTGTGGCTATTTAATCTGAGTAACAAATGTGATCTCATTGGTATTCCAAGCTTGTTAAATGGTACACATCAGTTATGCATTTAGACGGTAAGAAAAAGTTGTTAAAGCAAACAGCTATGTGAGGAAAGCAAAAACCCTACACTTCCCTTCCTCATCCATAAAATTGGAATAACAGCACCGACGTCATAGTTATAAATGAGGTAATGGACATAAAGTGCTTTGCTCAGAGCTTGGCAAACAATGGAGCTCAATAAACCAGAGTGTGATTTGCTGCCACCGCGACAGCTGTCATGGTGGCAGTTACTCCATTAAAGGAAAAACAAGAGAGTTACCAAGATGATAAAAAAATACACTTAGAAAATAAAGAATAAATGATAAAGGATAGGGTTAGCTTTCAGTCAGTCTGTATGTTTAACTCCAGGGATGCCTAGAAGTTTCGTCCCCTTGGTCAAGATTGGGATGAAATGTACTAGCTTTATAAAGTGCTGTTTAAAGCCCTTGGGGGCACTCTGTACTAGCTTGTCTACACTGTTTATTGAAAATGTACAGATTGATGGTTTGCACTGATGGTATGCAGCCTAATTTCATCTGTATGACCATTGGGTATCAAAGATTCTCAGTAAACATGTGCCTTGGCTTCCCTGAGTCCAAGGTTATCTTGCATGTATCTCGACTGTTCACAATTAGAAGAAAAAGCATGCCCTGTGTGACTAAAAATGGCCTTAGGAGCCATCTTTCTCCTGCTGCACCATACCTTTAGACATTATTAAAGCCTTATGAGAGTCTCATAGGGCCTTTCAATTAGCTAATGTTGAGTAGTGCCTACGTTGATGAGTCATAAATATTTTGAGGATATCATGAGATTTAAAAATTTCAGAAGTTCTTCAGAATGTAAATTAAGGACTATCTCTGGTCCTTATTTAGAAGGACTTGATTTTGTAAGAAACTCATAAGCAAGTATCCTTTACCATACCTTATATGTTTACTTTTATTAACTTCAACTTTGATTAAATGTATGCTGATAGTCTATCATCATGAGAATTTTAATAATAGATCACAAAGAAGCTCTTAAGAAGGACAGATTAAGAAATGAGAATCATACACATGACAGATATATATGTTCAGTGAATCATGAATGAGTAGCTATAACAAAATATACTAAATAAATTATTTTCCATTGATACTTGGGTTATTTGATAGTTCAGGTAGCTATTCAATATTTGACATAATCACTGTGGATATTAAGGACAGTAAGACATTATATATGTAGAAGTCACTCAAATAAATCCAGTCTCATAAACTTAGAAACAAAAGATGACCAAGGTCATGCATTATAACTTATCTTATGTTTTACCTACAGGGGAGCCTCAGCTCCCTTAGACTAATCAAGGATCAATTTACTCAACCCTCATCCACGAGCCTGGCTATAAGACTTGAAAGCCTCATTGCACATTAAAGCTGAGAAGTAGAAGGGACTAGGGGTGGGCTGAACTAGATCAACACACTGACAGCAACAAGAAGTGAAAGCTGATGAATCTGAAGACAAGAGGAAAGACAGACAGAAGGCCCTTTGAGGGTTATTGAGTAGGTCCTAACCCTGCTCACACTAACAGCTCCCAAAGCTGTAGGCGTCAATGATTATGTTTATGATGGTGAACCTGACTCACCAAGAAAGGACCACATGATGTTCACGATATTGTTTAAGAAGGCAGTAAGGTATATGATCTATTTTAGAACTATTTCCATAAAAATAGTTTTTAAAAAGTTTTTTTTAACAATTAAAAAAGGTGAGCATGAGCAGTCTGCAAAATGTATTTATTCAAGTGGAAACTTCATTCCTAGACAGTGCTGTGTAAATGTTGGTGTGCCACAGACTGAAACTATAATGAGTCCACATGCTAACCAGGAAGCTGTTTCTTTTCTGAATAAATCTCTGATATCTTGTTTAGTTGTGAATTTCTCATAAAAGACTGCATAAGATGCTAAGCTATCCACTTATTTGAGCCTTCTGTTAGTCATATGAAAACTGCCTTTTGAGGCTATCTTGCTGAAGTCTGAGAAAGCCAATATCCGTTCACCACTTTCACTAACCCTTTATTGAAACAAATGAAACTGCAGGCAAAGAGAAGAGTATGGTAGGGTGAAAAGGTCCCGAATTTGTAGTCAGGTATGCGGATTCCTGTCCAGCTCTGGCACTAACCTGGCTGCATGATTCTGCATTTGTTGCTTAATTTATCTGGGCCTGTCTCCTAATTTGTGAACCTAAGGTGTTATATGTATATGATTTCTTAGGTCCTTTGAGTTGTAACTGTGAAGTTCTATACTTGGAAAGATTTTTGTTAAGTGGGAGTAGTGTATCACATCCAAATTCTTTGGGGATATGAACACACTATTTTTCAGCCAAGCAACCACCATCCCACAAACCAACCAAAAAAACCAAACAAACAAGAAGCAAAAATCAACAAGAAGTGCACTAAATCCTGTGCTCAGATTTATATACTATAAAAGAAAATCTTATGAAGTGTCATACTCATAATTCTTTGTTTTCTTGCTTCTAAGCCATTTTGATACCATCATTTACTCAGTTGTGCGTGCATACGATGCCTTCAAGGTTTTTTTCCTGCTGAAATGGGTATTAAATAGGCATTTCTTATCAGACTGATGGATATAACTTTCCCTAGAAAAACAAAGTCTCACTAGAATTCTAAAGTGACATTTCACCTCCTAAAAACCAATATTATGCAAAATAAAAAGATCCTATTTGGATTATCTTCCTATTAGTTAGGGAGGTGGAAAAATCAGATTATTTCCCAATTGTATTTCACCACTGTAACCTATTTGTGGAAATTAAAGGTTAATTTTTTCATAGCAGGTAGGTTTATAATTCAGAATTTGTTGTACAGTGGTGCTCATGTGCCCAAACAGGTTGTCACAAACTTACAGCTTAGTTAGAATGGCATGTAGTATATGTATTCACAGGAATTAGGAAGCTGAAACCCACTCAAGGACTGAGATATTTGAAAAATAATGTGAAGTTACAGGACTGAGCTAGTTAGAGTGGGGAGTCTCAGGGTTTGAGAGAAGAAGTAATTAATATCTTTAATATCCTGAACCTGCTTCTTAAGGACAATGTAGTGGTTATGATCACGAACTAAAACTTTAAAAAAAGATATCTTTGTGCTACCGGAGGTATGCAATGAAACGCCAGATGATAACAGGCAGGTTTCCTGGAATAACTGTGGAGAAAATGCCAGAAATGGATTTCTATGAGAGAGAAGACAAAACAGGTAATGTACGTCTATAAAGCCAATATTTTTTTAAAACAAAACAAATATGGTTCCCCCCTGCCGACTGGGTCTTGCTAACTCAATATGGTTTTCTTAAAAGCTAGATTTGACATCAAATATTCAGATGTCTCTTGTCTAACAATTTTACGCTTTGTAAGGAATAATGAGATAAAGAGAAAAGATCTAATAGATTCTCCCATAAAGGAAGGTAAAAGGCCAAATTTTCTTTGAAGGAGTTTTACAATTCATAACGCCTTATCAAAAAGAATTCTTAATGAAATAAGGATGACAGCAATCAAGTTAATAGCAATTGCAATAACTGGTTTAAATGTATGGTATGGTACTCTAACACATGATATTTATAGACTAGGGGCTGTGCCTTACCCACAGGAAACAAACATGGAATTAGAAAATGGTCTAATTTGCACAAAATTAAGCACACGATCAGGTGGAATCATGAAAACACGGGAATTCCAAAGATAGGTATTTCTCTTATCACTAGTGCCTCAACTGTTATCAACAAGAATATCGTTAGTCTTAGAGTTTATAGTTGTCACGACCATAAAACTTTGTTTTTAGCTTATGGATCTGATTTACACTGATTACAGTTCTGTCCCATATGGAAGAAAATAGAAACAACTATAACAATCACCATTTAAATGGGGGGAAAGGCATGTAGAGAGACTCAGCAAATGTGAAATATAGTTTTAAATACATAGCTCTATGTTATAATCAATGCTTCACAATCTGTCAACATAGACAGTATGGTATTATCTATGTGATAGTTAGCTGTAATCTAGATGTAAGGAGTGAATAGATGTTAGGAGTGAATAGTTGTCCTAATAGAACACATACTACATTTAATCAAAAAGCCACATTTCAGAGGTGGTTGTTCAGACAGCATTCAAAGATAGTATTCAGCTATCTTTCTCTTCTGTGCACGAACAGCAGAGCATGGTGGATTTCAGAAATGGCGTCTCATTGACAAATTAGTGCCTTTGTTAATTAGCACATGGATTTCAGAAATGACTTCGCTGGTGAAATCAATGTTATTTATATGTGAATTTGCTCTAGAAATGATAGAATTCAAACTTTCGCTTGCTCTGTCTGAAGGGGAGGTACTACATACCAGGAGCTCTCTTTTCCTCCCCTTCTCTCATAGTGGCTCCTCAGGGACCCCTTTAGAAAACCTGGCGCTTCACTGAGCAACACTGGAAACCACTGATCCATCTCAATCCCTTCATTTTACACTGAAATCCAGAGGTTAAGTGACTTATCCAAGGACACAGCTGCTTGATTATGGGACCAGGACTGTACCTTGGTTTCTAGAACCATAATGGAAGAAAATTTCACATACTGCGGTATGGGAAAGTCATTCTGGCTTATATATGATTTAACTCGAAGTTTATGCTAACTAAAACAGCCTGTTTGTGGCCTATCAAACATGCATTGTACAGCTGCCTTAATCCTTAAAGAAAAGGGTGCACTGGCCAGAAGTAAAAAATGTCCATGTTAAAAATAAAGGTGAAATGCCTCCCTTCCTGGGTCGCCAATGCTGGTATGCTTTCAGTGATAAGACTCCCTTCCCAGGTGCCAAGGCCATACTGAGTCCCTGTGTATATGCTGATTTGTTGTGGCTGTTGTTTTGAAATCTTGAAGGAATGGATCCCTGACTTCTTTGATGTTCTTTGTTCTGACAAGATATAAAACTGTGCTGAAAACCATGCTTCTTCAGACTAGTTCCTCAGAGTTACCTGAGCTGCTGTCTACTGGGCTACAGTTCTTAGTTTGGCTCAAATAAAACTTCTTTCTATTCCTATCATAGATCAGTTTATTGATTATTTCTGTTGACAACCATATGCATTTGTCCCTCGGTAGCCATGGGGGATTCATTCCAGAACCCCCTATGGATACCAAATTCTGCAGATGCTCAAGTCCCTTATGTGAAATGGCATAGTATTTGCATATAACCTATGCACATCCTCTCATATACTATAAATCATCTCTACATTACTTATAATAACTAATACAATGTGATACATAAATAGTTGGAAACATAATGTAAATTCTATGTAAATAGTTGCAGGCATGCAGCAAATTCAAGTTTCACTTTTTTGAACTTTCTGGAATTTTTACTTTTTTCCAATATTTTTGATCCATGGTTGGTTGAATCCATGTATGTGGAACCTGTGGATACCTGCAGACACAGAGGGCCAACTCTAGTGCTCTCCTTTAGACCGGAATTACTTCTATGAAAATCATAATATGTTAATTATGGCTTATCTCTAAAGATTTCCTTCCCTTTATTCTAAATCAGTGGTTTTCAATCTTGGGAGATATCGCACCCCAGGGAACATTTGGCAGTGTCTGGATACATTTTTGATTCTCACAACTTGGGGGGTAGGTGCCACTGGCATGTAGTGGGGAGATGCCCCACAACAAAGACTGACCTGGCCCCAAATGTCAATAGTCACTCCTACATGTATGCCCCAAAGAACTGAGAACAGATACTCAAACAAAAACTTGTACATCGAGGTTCACGGTAGCACTATTTAGAATAGCCAAAGGGTGGAAACAACACAAACGTCCACCAACTGATGAATGACTAATCACATTGTAGTATATTCACACAATGGGATATTATTCAGCCATAAAAAGGAATAAGGTACTAATACAACATGGATAAACCTAAAAACCATTATGCTACGTGAAAAAAGCCAGACACAACAAAAGGGCACATATTGTATTATTCCATTTAAATGAAATATCCAGGATAGGTAAATCCATAGAGCTAGAAATCAGATCACAGGTTGCCAGGGCCTGGGAAGGGAGAAACAGAGACTGTTTAATGGGTAGAGGGTCTCCCTTGGAGGTGATGGAAATGTTTTGGTACAAGATAGTTGTACAACACTGTGACTGTACAAATGCCACTAAACTGCACACTTTAAAATGGTCAATTCTATGTTATGTGAATTGTTTTGCCTACATTATGTGTTTTGCCTCAATTTTTTAAAAAAAATGTCAATAGTGCTAAGGTTGAGAAACCATTCTAAACTTACGTACCAAAGTTATTTTCTTCTTGAATAGGTAAAAGGCAAAGAGGATTCCATCAAAGACAAAAAGCATCAAGCACTATAATGAGTTTAAAAAAAAAAAAAAAGCAGCCTGACCCTTAAATAGTAAGCTCATTTTTTTTCTGATGGAAAAAACTTGCCAGGAAAAAATAATGGCTGTTGTCAACCCCAAGCAGATTTGTTTTACTGTTATAAAATTATGAAGCTAGACAAGGGTTTACGATAAATTGGTGACATCATCTGAACTGCAGAGGCATGAATATGCTACCATAATAGAAAGACTCTCAGATTTAATATAGGCCAGAAAATGAAATAACTGTCTTTAAATGTGTGCCTTCACTTGAACTGTAAACTGGGAGCTGTCAAATAAAATTCGGCACTACATTACGAGACAGTCACTTTACAAGGCTTGTCAGTTTGAACACTCACTCATTCCCTGTTTGAAAACATGGAGCTGTATGCTCAGAATGAAAGTTTAGGATTGGCCTCAACTGAACAGTAGTTCACCAGTGACTCAAAGAGCTTAGAAATTTACTGTGGTAGCTATAAACCATCTTTCCTTCCATTAAGTCTTAATAAGTGGAGGGGACATGTTTGGGTTCTTTGAACTAAAGGAGCCAAGTACATCCAGTGACCCAAAGGAATGATGCTGCTATGTTTTAATAATAATAAAAAGAGTGTAACTGGTAGCACTGTCTCTGTTTCTCTACAGCACAACAATATATTCATGTATACTAGGACATCAAGGGCATGTTACCATTAAGCATGGAAAATGAAGATGGAAACTGACTTTGCAGATTAAGAATTTATAGACCTAGGGTTACCTACTAGGCTAGGTAAAAGCTATCTCCAAAGATTAAATACTGAAAGAGGAGAAACAGAAAAAATGCTAAGGTATCTTTTATATTTTTATGTTAATTATTCTTCACAAATAAGACCTGTCTGCCTGCTATCATTCAGCTATTCCAGATATTGTTTTCTACACAACAAAGCAAAATTAATCAGTTTGAAGATTCATGGCTAAATATTATTCCTATTTTGTAAAAGACGAGTAGGAACATCTTGTGGTTTGCTATTATTGAGGAAACATGATGAATTTCTTCCAGAAGCTTTGTTGTTAAGGTAAAGACAGTGAAATTAGCCATCGTAACTGCATATTAGAGTAATAAATACCATAAATTGCTGCTATAGCACTTAAAATATGCAGAAAGTGTGTTCTGACAGAAAAAAATCAGATGGAAAATAGGTGTGATTCAAAGTCAAATTCTACTCAAACATTGTAACAAAAACAACAACCCCCAAATTTTTTAGCAAGACATCTCCCAAGAAATTGCTTTGTGGAATACTGAGACTTTTGTCATTTTATCGTGAATGTACCAGTTATTCGGGGCGGGGAGGGTAGGGGTAGGGGCGGGGATGAGAAGGTAGGATAAAGTTTTACTTTCCATCTGAAGACGATTATTGATATATACTCTCTAGTATTATGTACATGATATTTGGTAAGCCTATATATACATATTTGCAAAATCCTTACATTCTCTTCTTTGTGAAAATGCTAATTCTCTACTAAAATCTTACACATAGTTTTATTTATACATGCTATTGTTTTTTTGTAACAGCATCTCCCCTTGTCGTCTACATGCTGTTCTGGTATTCCATGCTGTATTTTATTCTTTGTGTTATGAAGAACCACAAATATAAAAACCTATCAATCAAGAAGGTTGACTTTCACCACAGAAGTGGTGTCTTAGGCCCCTTACTTTGGGCACCTCCCACTGTGGGCTGTGTACAGCAAGCTTCTGAGTTGAATTATCCTGTTATCTAGCTTGGTGACTGCCAATTACTGCTGCTGCCTTTGAATTACTGCAGCCACGGACCACCGCTGCTCAGAGGATTTTTTTTTTTTTTTTTTTTTTTTTGCGGTACGCGGGCCTCTCACTGTTGTGGCCTCTCCCGTTGCAGAGCACAGGCTCAGTGGCCATGGCTCACGGGCCCAGCCGCCCCACGGCATGTGGGATCTTCCTGGACTGGGGAACGAGCCCGTGTCCCCTGCATCGGCAGGCAGACTCTCAACCACTGCGCCACCAGGGAAGCCCTGCTCAGAGGATTTTGATATTTGAGGCACTCTACTATCTGACACACGTGTTTTAGCTGTTACCATAAATGTTGATGAACACTGAGCCATTTCTCTTTTCCTATCTGCCCACTCCCCCCATGCTGTGAGAAACATATGAATATCATCGTAGTTCTAAGAAAATATTTTCTTCCATACCTTTCACAGCATCAGATAGCTCCTAAGTTTTTAATCAACTTTATACACTGCTGATGACTAGGGTGTTCAGAATACAATTTGTTGGAAGAAAATAAAAACTGGATATGACATAAGGAAACCCACGTTTGTCTTCTGACTCTTCATTTATAAACTGTGGACTTTAGATAAGACTTTCTCTCATGACCCTCAGTTTTATAATATATAAAATGAAGGTAATAATACCTATTTACATTATAGGGTTCTCTTACAACTCAAATAAGATAATGAAGGAGAAATATGTACGAGTTATGAAATGCTCTACAGATACTTGTTAATATCAAAATAATTATATATTCATAAAAGTCCTAAATACTAAATTCTAGCTAAATACTAAATCCCTATATAGTAAATGGGATTTCAATGCCACATACCAAGGACACAATTTGTAAGAATTTGTTTATGAATTTTTTCATATCACATAAATAAAAGAATGATTCCTCTAACATATTTATAAATAATTTCTTCATCCAGTATCAAAGAATACTAAAAGAAATTCACCTCAATTTCACTTTAATTTTTCATCGACACTGTATGGTTTCCCAGCTGTGTTCTTTGTTTTCATGGCTCCTTAATTAATGAGGCTAGTGCCATGTCTTTGTGATATTTTCCTCTGCTGTCCCTTTGTATGACACATTGAGCTATGTTTGTGAGAATCTTTGCCAAATCTACTAAAAACTCCATTGTACACTGCCAGAAAAGGAAAAAAAGAGCCCACAGAAGCACCTTTTTTTTCACTAAGCATTCTTTTTTTCAGCAATTAACAAGTATAATCAGACAAACTAAGTAAAGCTTAGAGTGTAAAGGACAGATTCTTTGAGATTCAGGATTTTAAGGATGTTTTTAAAGTGCTTAACACAGTCAAAATGCTGCTATTACACACTTCCATGTGTTTGTAAAAGTAGTATTTCTTTTGAAGCACTTCCCTTATCTCATCTCCAGGTTGGAAACATGCCCATCTTTGCAGATTACAGTACCATGCCCTGTCCTTTAGCAAGAACTCTATTAATTACCTGACCATTTAAACAAATACTTGGTGGGGCGCCTTTTAAAGCAAGCACCGAATGATCTCCCTGCTAATAACCTGATGACCATTGTGAAAAGGAAGAATGAAAACAAGAAGTAATATGTTGCCCTGTCTCAGTGCAGCTTTCTTCACCATATGGCCATGATGAAATCCAATCATCACAACATTCTCCAAATTCACTTGAAGCTTGGAGAAAGTGAGGATCAAACCATGATGAGTCACTCTGGAAGGTTCTGTTGACAGCTGACTTGGAGTTAGGACGTGGTATGGATTAGTCCCAGAACTTTGACCAGTTTTTTTTATTTAGTCATTTTTTTAAAAATTTCTAAACTTTCAGAGATTGGTATCTTTTGTGAAGGTTGGGAAAGAACCAGAGTACCCAGGAAAGCACTGGAGAAAACACACAAAAGCTGGCTCATCAAGGTTCAGGAAGATATTTTCTATCTATAATCCTTGGGGCTGCCTACCAGGGCCCATACTGACATGGGGCGAGAAAGATGCCTAGAGCATAAACATAAGGAAGCACTCTCTGTCACTTGCACAACCCTGGTCCCAGCCCTGCTGCCTACAGAGGCATCTGATCAAATAACTTCATTTTAACTACTGAAAGACATAACCAATGAAGATATACAGTAAGGACAGCAACGAGCACATCACTGCACTCTTCCATTATACTTCAGAGTTCTCAACACGCTTTCATATATATTATCACATTATGACAACCACAATCTCCTGAGGCTAATAGTGCAGAATGTTTTTAATCCCACCTCAGAGATGAACAAACAAGTTTAGGGGAACAGTAGGATTTGATCAAGACAGTAGAGGTAGAACTTGAATTCAGGTCTTTGACCTATGTCCAGTACTCTTCTCATTATACTTCCCCAATACCAAGTCTTCCTCTGAGGTCCTTTATAGCATCAGATTTTTATGGTCTACATTGATTAGAATTATTTATGAAGTCACTGCAGTGGCTGGTTATTAACAACTTAAGAAAGAAATGACCTTAAATTTGTCTATTTTTCACTGCCCATATAACAGCCTTATGAGAAAGGAAAAATAAAAAGAATTCATCTAATGCTTCTTAATGCCAGGCTTAAACATTTTAGGGGCAACCAAAGCCATTTATAAGTCAACCTCACAGATGAATTTGTCACTATTATCACTGGTTGCACAGTACAATCATATTTTTGTTTATGTTATTATCAGCAAGCCTCAGAAACCATTAGCAGCATATGGGTTACTTTGCTAAGAGTTGTAAAGAAGCTGGGATTAGGGCAGGTTTATATAATATCAAGTTTGAGCCTTCTCTCCCTGTACTGGAAGATGTCCAGAAAAGAGCAGGGGAAACAAAAGACCCTTTCCAGTGAGCAACATGTGATCTGTTGGTCTTTTTCTGCACAGCCCTGCTTCAAACGAAACCTTTCTAACACTAACCAGAAATATGATTTAGGTGTCCACAAAAAAAACAAAAAAGAACAAAAAAAAAAAACAAAATACAAGCTTTGAGTTGCAAATCTAATTTCCTGGATATAGTGGATTAATGTGGAGAGAATCTAAGTTATTTAAAAGTAAAGAGAAACTTACTTCTCCCCATGTTTTCCTGTGGTCTCTGGTAGGTCCTTTGATGATGATTCCCTGTAAAAAACACAGCACACACACACAGTCAGATTCAAGTTCCATTAAAACTTATGTTGTCAACATGAGCATTTCATTCCAGTGCATTCCAATCTTATCCCCTTACCTAAATAAAACGGATCTCTAACCTCAGAGGACAGAAACACAGTATTCTGGAAGCACAGGCTCTACATCAGCTTACTATGACCTTGTTTATCTGGCATTAGTTTCTGCCCTTGCCAAATAAAAGTCATCAAATTGGTCACATGGTTTATCTCTTAGGAAGGCAGTGATATCAGTAAAAAATGGTGGACAAAAATGCCAAAAGGCCCAATTTTAATAACAAGGCTAGCATGTTATTAGTTTGCCTATCCCTGGTTTCTCTTCAATGTCACTCTGTGACAAATCCAATACCATTTATAGTGTAACATTTTCCTGAATGGTGTCAAACAGCAGTACCTCTAATCAAATTATCCCTGCAGCAAAGCAGCCCACCGAGTTACTACCAATAAACAGTATGAATCAATAACTATGAGCTACTGACAACAGAAACTCTGGAGGAAAAAAATACATATTGCAAATGCAGGTGTGCATGGAGGAGCAGCAATTTATACTATAATGCTTTATTTTCTCACAGGGTTTAATCACAGAACTACCACACATCTATTGTTCACCTGCCACATTCCCAGTATGGAGCTAAGCACCAGAGAGGCAAAATTATAAGACATAATTTATCAATACGTTAAGGAATATATAATCTACTTGAAGTCAAGCATGAAGAGGAGAGTGATGTCATCAAGATGGTCACATAGATCATTCCCAACTTCAGTCTCCCTCACAAGAAGACCACCTAGCAACTATGCATAGAAAAGACTCCATTGTGAAGATGTTAGAACCTGAGGGTAAGGCTGAAGCACCCTGCTGGACAACAGAGACTGAGAAGGAGCATATTAGAAGGGTGAGAGAACTGGATATACCCTGACCACATCACCCTCCTCCCTGTGGGGAGAAGTGGGAATATGGATTCCATAATGGGAAAAGAGAGCCCGAGGTGGACAACCAGCATATGGGACACTTCCAGGAGGCCCACTCAGGTCTTGCCTCATGGAGATCATCAGAGGAATCAGCTGGGCTTGACTACTGGGGATCAGAGAGAGATGGAGAAGGGGGCGGAGCTTACAGCAAACACTGCTCAGGCTCTGGAAAACGGCATTCCTGCTCATATCAGTGCCTGAGCAAAGATCCCAGCCAGCAACTCTGGCCATCTGCAGAGCTGAGCCAGTGGCCCCTTCTGGCTAGGGAGCTCAGTTGGTAGTTCTACCTGATTTGGACCCACAATCAATGGGCCAGACTGGAAATGGAGCCTGTTCTACCATCCAGCCCATGAAGGCAAGCAAATACTCAGCCTTGCCCAAGTGCTCAGCATAGCCTCCAGTCTCTCCTTCCAGGAAGCCTGGCCAGGGAACTAGAGCAGCCACAAGCCCATCGTACAGCCCCACTTGGTCAGGCAGCCAAACCAGCAGCCCTGCCCAACTGGTGAGAATAGCCACTGGCCCTGCAAAACCAGAGAGCTGGAACAGTGATCCTGGGTGACAAGGGAACCCAGCCTATGGGACTGCTAGAGAGGGAGAGCCCACCCTACAATCCCACTCAGCCATGGATCCCAGCCTTACAACCCTGATAAGCAGAGAAGCCCAGTCTACGGCCCTGCCCAATTGCTGAACACAGTCTGCGGCCTTGCCCAGGCAGGAAGCCCAGCCAGTAATCCTGCCCAACCAAGAAGCATAGCCTGTGATCCCACCCAACAAGGAAGCTCAGCCTAGCGGCAGAGCACAGTCTACTGATCAGGAACACCAGAATGCAGCCCTGCTCAACTTCAGGGCACAGTCTGCGGCCCCACCTAATCGCAGAGCACAGCCTAAGGCCACGTCGAACCAATACGTCCTGCCTGGGGCCCTACTTAAACATAAAATCCAGCCAGCGGTACCACTTGGTCGTGGAGCACAGTCTGAGACTCCACACAACAAGGGGTGATTGCTAAACCCAACCCACAGCCCTGCTCAATCATGGAATCCAACCAGTGGCACCACCCTAGCAGTGAACACAGCCTGGGACTTTACCCAACTGGAGGTGATTGCAGAAGCCAGCTAGTGGCCCCATCTGACTGCTGAGCAAAACCAGTAGCCCCACCCAAACAGGGAGATGGTCACCCAGTGGTCCTGCTTGAACATGGAGCCCAGCCAATAGGCCTACCCAACTGTGGAGCCCAGCCAGTGGCATCCCCCCAACCTCAGAGCACAAGCAATGGCCTCATCTAACTAGAGACCCCAACAGCAAGCCCTGCTGACTGTGAAGGCTACCAGCTGACCTGTCCAGTAGCCTCAAGCAATCATGACTGGTGAAGGTCTTTCCCTACAGAAGTGAACGTGTAAAGTCTGGAGGAAACTGTTTAAACAATGCAAGGAATCAAGGATCACGAAGAAAATAGGTAAACATAACATGACACCACCCAAAGAAACTAATAAAGCTCCAATAACTGACCCTAATGTAACAGAGGTCTATAAACTGTCTGAGAAAGAATTCAAAATAATCCTCTTAAAGAACTTCAGTGAACTACAAGAGCACATAGACATCTAAAGAAAATTAGGAAAACAGTACACAAACAAAACAAAAAGTTCAAGAAAGAAAGGGAAACTATCAAAAAAAAAAAAAGAAATCTTAGAGCTGAAGAATACAATGGCTGAAGAATTCAATAGAACAAAATGGCAATACCTATCAAAAATTACTTTAAACATAAATGGATTAAATTCTCCAATCAAAAGACAGAATGGCTGAATGGATAAAAAACAAGATCCCAATGGCATGCTGTCTACAAGAGATTCAACTTTAGTTTAAAGGACACATATAGGATGAAGTGATAGATATTCCAAGCAAGTGGTAACTGAAAGAAAGCAGGGATAGCTATACAAATATCAGACAAGGTAGACTTTAAGCTAAATATAGTCATGAGAGACAAAGAAGGTCATTATATAATGAAAACGGGGTCAATTAATCAAGAAGATATGACAATTGTAAATGTTTTAGCACCCAACACTGGAGCACCTAAATATATAAAGCAAATACTAACATAAATAAAATGAGAAATAGCAATATAATAACACCAGTTTACTTTAATATCCCACTCTCAGCAACGGACAGATCATCCAGACAGAGAATCAATCAGGAAACAGTGGATTTAAATAACACTATAAACTAAATGGATAAAACAGACACATATAGAACATTCCATCCAACAGCAACAGAATACACATTCTTCTCAAGTACAGAGAAAATTTTTCTAGGATTGATCATATGGTAGGCCACAAAATAAGTCTCAACAAATTCAAGAAGACAAATTTTATCAAGCATCTTTTACAAACACTATGTTATGAAGGCAGAAATCAATAACTGTTAGAAAGCCAGAAATTTTTCAAATACATGGAAATTAAACAACACACTCCTGACCAACCAATGGACCAAAGAAGAAATCAAAAGGTAAATAAAACAAATTTTGAGACATACAAAAATGGAGAAGAACTTCAAGATGGCGAAAGAGTAAGAAGTAGAGATCACCTTCCTCCTCACAGATACATAAGAAATACATCTACACGTGGAACAACTCCTACAGAACACCTACTGAACACTGGCAGAAGACCTCAGACCTCCCAAAAGGCAAGATACCCCCCACGTACCTGGGTAGGGCAAAAGAAAAAAGAAAAAAACAGAGACAAAAGGTTAGGGACGGGACCTGCACCAGTGGGAGGGAGCTGTGAAAGAGGAAAGGTTTCCACACACTAGGAAGCCCCTTCGCGGGCAGAGAGCAGAGCGGGGTGGTGGGGAGGGTGGGGAGGAGCTTCGGAGCCATGGAGGAGAGCGCAGCAACAGGGGTGCGGACGGCAAAGAGGAGAGGTTCCCGCACAGAGGATCGGTGCCGACCAGCACTCACCAGCCTGAGAGGCTTGTCTGCTTACCCGCCGGGGTGGGCGGGGGCTGGGAGCTGAGGCTCCAGCTTTGGAGGTCGGGGCCCAGGGAGAGGACTGGGGTTGGCTGCGTGAACACAGCCTGAAGGAGGCTAGTGCACCACAGCTAGCTGGGAGGGAGTCTGGGAAAATGTCTGGAGCTGCAAAGAAGCAAGAGTTTTACTTGCCTATATGTTTCACGGTGCGTGAGGAGAAGGGATTCAGAGCACCGCTTACAGGAGCTCCAGAGACGGGCACAAGCTGCGGCTATCAGCGCAGACTCCAGAGACGGGCATGAAACGCTAAGGCTGCTGCTGCAGCCACCAAGAAGCCTGTGTGCAAGCACAGCTCACTCTCCACACCTCCCCTCCTGGGAGCCTGTGCAGCCCGCCACTGCCAGGGTCCCGGGATCCAGGGACAACTTCCCCAGGAGAATGCACGGCGCGTCTCAGGCTTGTGTGATGTCAATGCTGGCCTCTGCAGCTGCAGGCTCGCCCAGCACTCCGTACCCCTCCCTCCCCCCGGCCTGAGTGAGCCAGAGCCCCCGAATCACCTGCTCCTTTAACCCCTTCCTGTCTGAGTGAAGAACAGACGCCCTCAGGCGACCAACATGCAGAGGCGGGGCCAAATCCACAGCTGACCCCCAGGAGCTGTGCGAACAACGAAGAGAAAGGGAAATCTCTCCCAGCAGCCTCAGGAGCAGTGGATTAAATCTCCACAATCAACTTGATGTACCCTGCATCTGTGGAATACGTGAATAGAAAACGAATCATCCCAAATAGAGACGGTGGACTTTGGGAGCAACTATATATATATATATATATATATATATAT